>NC_079487.1:4297500-4597500 GCF_020520425.1 Spinacia oleracea | reverse complement strand
GAGTTTAAACGCCCAGCTTTACCAATGGTTAACAACCTAATATCTTTTTCCATTTAATTATCGAATGAGTCTAGTCCCTAGACATTCGAATAGATCGATGCTTAGAGAACTTTAGAAGCTTCTGGTAATATCATCTAGTTGAAGCAAATATTCAACATAAATAAAATGGTAAGAACTTTGTTGGATTGATATTGGACATGTCTAAACAAAGTATAAAAGTCAACACTAAAGAATTCAATTCTTAAGACTATAAGAAAGGGTACAAGAAATAGGAAAAACAAGGAACAAGTGAAAGGAACCTACAATTCCGTTTCTACCTATAAGGTTATGTTTAAAGAAAAGTGACCTAGGAATCAAACTTCCTTGGTATCATATACCGCTTGAGGTTCTTACTTCGGTAATAACTCAAACAATGGAAGCTAGGCTACACTAATGGCCTACAAGTGGGAAATGAAGCATGGAAATGCTACATTAGTTGTAGGGTCATCTGGTTTGTTTTAAGTCCTTTTCAAGGCTGGAACTTAATGGCTATTTTGTTCCATAATCAGCATACCTAAATTTCTGCTTCAAACACAGAAAGACTCACATTCAGAAGAATAAAAACAATGCTTGTTTTTTTGTTTGTTTGTTTGTTTGTTTATTTGAATGGTCATTTACGAGTTGAGTCAATATGCTTGATTAAAAAAACAAACAACTCTTTAACAATAAGAACTTTACTAGGTTCAAATCAATCTCTTGATTTGAGTTCCACTAATCTTTGGCATTGTTGCTTAGACCATATCAACAAGCTAACGTTCTAAAAGCTCTATTTTGATGGACTTTTGAAAGTTGATTTATTTCTAGATCAATTCAAGACAAGGCAAGTCTTACTTGTTGAAAGTAACAAAAGATATGAACTATTGTTAGAACGCCTAGACGATAGAGTTCAAAGCTAAAGAAAGATTTTATGACTTTATTATTTCACATGGATTTGAGTGAATATAGGTTTATTTACTCAATGTGATATAAGTTTGAATCTATTTGGCTAGTTCAAAGATTCAGAAGTATAAAATCCACTTGGCAAGAAATCATAAAGATCTAGGTTAGATCATGTTGTTGATTACTTATACCAAGAATGATCATCAATGATTGTGTGTGTTGTAATTTCACGACCTAGCTCCATAAGATATGGTATATCTAAGTTGGAATGATTGAAGTTAATTAGTACTTGATTCGATCAATGATGAATAATAAAGAATTTTCCTATAATTTCTAAAACAAAATGCTCAACTGCCACCAAACTAAACCAAATTCGTCAAAGCTATTGAAAAGTAATTTCAGAATATCTTTCATTATATATATATCTAAAGAGTTGCAAAACTCAGTGGGAGCTTAGTGTTTGTCATTCGACAAACTAAGGCCCAAATAGATATATGTTTCATTGTGATTTATTCAAATGAGACACAAATGTATTGTTTCTACCACGAATTTTTGAGAACATAATGTTTGTTTGCTCGAAATAATGTCCTTTTGGAGATTCGTTTCCAAAATGACAAGTGGGAGAAAATAGACCTCGAAAGTCTTCGAGGCGAACAACAAACATAAACGAACTTTCCGGAGGCTTTTTAGAAGATCTTCAGAAAATCCGAACACTTATTATTTAAGGACTTTAGAAGTGTCTTTAAAGAATAGACATCTCTTAGAAGACTTTACAAGTGCTTCAAGGAGAACGGAATATTCAAAGGACTTTCAAGTGGCTATTGATATTCTATTGTTTGGTGTTCTATACCCAAGTAGGCATAGAGTTCAAGTCACTGAAACTATGAGATTCTTCTATTAGATAGTGAAGAAACATATAGTTCAGGTCAATGAAACTATGAGATTCTTCTATTAGACAGTAGAGAAACCTACAACTTGCAGTCAAACTTTTATGTTGATTAATGAGTTTGTGACTTGTAAGAAAGCTATGACGAAACCCAGATTCCCTAAAATGGTTAGAGGACATATATAGACTCAAATGTTTTAGATGGTTAAAGGCCATAAAACATACTCAATGTTTTGATGACAAAATTGAAATTTTGTTGATTTGCAAGAATTGTATAGATCTATTGGTTGCAAATTGGTTTTAAGGATAAAAACCATCAAACATGGAATTGTGTTCACACACAAAGCTAGATTAGTTGCTAAAGGTTACAAGCAAATTTATGGCATGGATTGTGTTGAAACCTCATGCATAATCGTAATGCTCAAATCTATAATTCAAGCTATGATTGAGTATTGGTACATATAGCAATTGGATGACAAAACGTATTCCTCAATCAAATGTTGGAAGAAACTATTTACATGGCATGTCATAGGATTTGTGGATCCAAATAATGCTTGAAAAGGAAAGCTAGCTTATAAAATCTAAGTACAGATTTAAGCAAGCAATTGGGAATTAGAACTGTATTTTAGTGAAGCTAATAAGTATTTTAGTTTCATAAAATGTACATGATTCTTATAGATATATAAAAAGTTTAGTGGGAGTACATAAAATTTAATTGGTCCTATGTGTATCACACACATATCTCTCTATTGTGAAATAACATTCAAATGCTAATGACTTAGATTTGAAATTATTCATCAATGATGGACCAAGGCGAAACTTAGTACATACTAGGTACTAAGATCTACTTACAAAGATCTTAGAATATTGTTTTAGATTAAGTAATGGAATTTACTAAATCAAACACGAAAGTCTCCATTGGAGATATTTGACCCATATGAATAAATTTAAGTAATGAATGTTTGAACTATGTATAAGAATTTACTAAGTTAAACATCAAAAAATCTAAATGAGATTCTTAACCTATATTATATGTCAAAGAATTTAGCTAGATTTAGTATCTACTGGAACTAGATGAGCTAAAGTTACATGAATAGAATTCAATTGGGAATTATTGTGCAAAAGAATTTATCATGTATGATATAATATAAGGATCGCCAAAAACGTATCGTATGACTTTAGGCATGATGAACATATACCAATCTCTATTGATCTAAGTAAAGATCAACTAGATTGAGATCAAGAAAAACTGTACTTGAAAAGGTACATAAGAGTAGTTCTTGATTCAAGGAAATAAAGATATGCTAAATATTGATGCTACACGCATAGAAACTGGCAAATGATCAAGCAAGATTCCTTTGGAGTTAACCATTGACAAGGACGAGCTAAAGAGCATCGTGTTTTGAAATGGAAACATGGATTGGAGACCATGAGTTGTTGCGTGGGAAATTAAAATAAAATTTCTATGTTCTAAGATATAGTTGGAAAGTCTTCCGCATATCTGTGAACTGCTTGGATAAGTAAATCAAAACAAAGCATCACTAGCAACCTATACAGTTGAAGTAACAGTACTTATTGCCTAAGAAGCAATAAAACAGGGTTGTTTAAGTTAAGAGTTCTTCACTGAACTTGGGTAGATCACCTGTCTGCGGGCTAGATGGTTCTTCATTGCAAAATGCGTAGAACCACTATTGTAGCAAGAAAGACTAGATCACAAAATAAACATACTCAAAAGATCTTATCATCATATCTCGAAGAATATTCGATGAAAAGGATATTAAGATTGGCAAAGCATGATAACTAAACCTACGCAACAAGTGAGATACAACACTCACATTATGGCACTGGAGATCAAGCATAGCTTTGAATTCCATTAGTTGTTTTAAAGATGGGTTAAGGGCCCATGGTTGTAAAACAATGGGGTTGAACATTTATCATATATGAAATGTATTTTCAAATTCCATTTAATCTTGGTTTAGTATTAAATGATGAGTCCCTTCAATTTGACGATATATTCAAGATAGACTGTCAGGACCAGTCCTGTGACTAAGAAATGTCCATCAAGTGAACTTGAATGTCAAAAGTTGAAAATGGTCCTTGGTCGGATTTTTCTATAAAGATGGACGCATAGAAAACGCTAGACGACTGGAATGCAAGATGACTAGTAGTTCTGTTTCTTGAACTATGTGGACATAGCAATGTCGCAATAATTTGCATAGATACTTACTTTGGGAAGACTAGTATCAGACAGACCTATGAAACTTTACTGTAAGAGATGAAAATCTGTCATAAGTAATTTCATTAAAATTATTAGACACTAATCCTCAATACCTGAGTGATTTGAGATTACTTGTTTGAGAATTGCTTACTTTGACGTTGTCAACCGTCGCACCGTAAAAGGAGGCTATAAAGGCAACGCTCGGGTAATCACCTATCAAACGAAGTCTAATCTCAAGATCGCAAGATTGGGATTGTCCTCCTATAAGTCGGGATGATATGCTGAAAGTTGTACAAGGCCACTCAGAGAGCTAGAAACTGTAAAATGCATGGCCGTGCTCAGATGAATCATAGGCTATGATTATCTGTTTATTTGATCAGTTGAACTCTGAAACCGAGAAACACCTCTGGACATAATAAGGATGACAACTCTTACCTTATGTTCAAAAGCAAGCATGGAGTGACAAAGGAATTAGGAAATGCACACTTGTCCCTAAGGACAAGTGGGAGACTGAAGGAAATAATGCCCTTGGTCCAAGTATGCATTTAATGGTAAGTCTAACAAATGCGGTTCAGTATTAATTATACAAGTTAATAATTTAGTGAGATCAAGTGAACTGTATGCCTAGCTAGAGGCCGCTTCAGTTCAAGTGGATTAATGATATTAATCCACAGCTTACTCTTGACTGAACCCGTAGGGTCACACAAATAGTACGTAAACGGATCAAGTATTTAATGGCATTGAATACTCTATCTAATACATATTCGGAATCGACGGATCTTGGTTTCAGTGGGAGCTGAGATCGTCAAAGGCAAATAAATGAATACTCTGGAAACAATGATATTACCAGCAAGCCTAGCGCGCCTCACAAACAGCCCAAGGCCACGCGAGGCCCAGCGCAAGGCCAGGCCCATCGCGCGCCTAGGTTGCGAGCACGATGGCAGCTTCGTGGGATTTATGTATGCGCGGGCATGGCCTGCGCGCATGCGGGTCATGCTCGTGGGTGTTTGTGCTTACGTATGAAACCTAAATCGTGTAGGATTCGTTTAAAGATTAAATTCCTATATCTACTAGATAAATTAATTAATAGAGTTTAAATTAAATTCAGATTAATTAATTCGTTTCCTAGTAGGATTCCAATACCTTTTCCGTACCCTATAAATAGGTGATCAATGCTCACAATTTATAACGAGTTTTCCAAGTATTCAAGAGAGTTTTAAGCATAAAATTCAGTCATTTATTTGCTCCATAATACCGAAAATACATAGTACCTTTGGGGCGATTCTAGTTAATTAAACCTAAGGCAGATCCGGACGTGCTGTGGACTTTCTACGGAGGGACGACACTTGGAGTCCTAAAGACTTGTTCTTGTTTGGTTCGGGCGCAGCAAGGGAGGGCACGCTACAAAGAGTATGCATCCTAAATTATGCTAGTTGTTATGTGGCAATTAATTTGGATTCCTGGCTTTAATGGTTTTTCCGCATGATTTATGTTCAGTTTTATGTATCATAACCTAACATGTTTTGTGGATGGTAAGATAGTGTCAAGTGTTCACAACACAGGACTAGATAATGAGATGGAAACCCGGATGGATGAGGATAGTGATGATGATGTTGTTGAGATCGAGAACCCTAATCCTATCATTTCTGAACCTACTATTGAGATCTCTAGTGACACAGAAATTGAGCCTGAGACTAATGATGAAGTGAACAGTGAGCTACAACAGAATAATGAGGATATGGAATATGAATCTGATCCGGAGGAAGACTTTGATGACTTTGAAGGTCATGAGAAATCTCCACCAATCTGTAGAGGAGGATGGATAGTAGAGTAGCATTTTAAAGACTTTTCTAATGTAATAGCTAGTGCTTAAATTTTCAGTGAAGTAATAAAGTAGCAAGCTACTATTTGTGGTTTTAGTAGTTCATTTTGTGGTTTCTCGAATAAAGTACGATCCAAAGGATGTATCATTTTCTCATTGAAGTAATAAAAGCTTAGAGTTCTTTCTTTTACCTCTAATTCTAAGTTTACGTTCTCTTTGAGCGATTATCGCAAAAGAATTTCATGTATTTCTTCAAAGAAATTGTACTTGCAAGGTGGTTCAATTCTTCACCACTTAAACGTTGTGATACGGATTAAAGCGGGAATTGGCCAAGGGTAGGCGCCTATCTTGCTTAAGGGTCCGAAATTTCCATGCATGTTGTGCTAATTGTGTGACTTGTTAGTACTATGCTTTAGCAAGGCAGTGTCTAAACCCAGTTGTTAAAGTTAGTCTTTTGTTTTATTAAGGAGAAGGGAAATGACTACCCAAGGGATTGCCGATGTGGTTAGGCAGCTAGCTGAAGTAGTGCAGAACTTAGCACAGAATAGGAATAACCAGGGACTTGATCCAGCTGGTGAGATGTTTAAGAAGGTGGCCCAGAGTAAGACTCCTTTGTATCAAGGGGAAGTAGATCCAACTGTACTTGAGAACTGGCTAAGGGAGTTCGATAAGCTTATCCTAGCTGTGAATTTCCCAGAAAACCTTAGGGTTAATAGTGTTGTGTATTACCTTAGGGGAGAAGCTGATTTATGGTGGCAAAGGTATGAGAATGCTTTAAGAGCTACACCTGGATTTGGATGGGAATTATTCAAAGTAGCCTTGAGAAACAAGTTTTATCCACCATATCTGAAGAAGCAGAAAGCCCAAGAGTTCATCGAGTTGAGAATTGAAGGGATGTCTGTAACTGAATACTATTCTAAGTTCATAGAGCTATCTAGATTTGCACCTGAAGTGGTAATAACGGAGGAGCTTAGGGCCTAGAGATTTGAGAGTGGATTGACTATGGATTTGCAATTGATTCTTGCTGAAGAGACCTTTACATTTCTGGACACCCTGTACGGGAAAGCTTCCCATTTGTATGGTTTGCAGCAAAGGAAGAATGGAACTGGTGAAAAGAGGAAGGATGTTGGTAACCAAAACCAAGGTGGTGGCCAACGGAATCAAGGGAACTTTAAAAGAAACAAAGGAAATAATCATTTCCAGTTCATGGGAAATCATGGTGGGAACAGAAACAATTTCCACAACAACAATGGAGATAAGAATCAGTCTGCAGGGAATGGAACGAGAGTCTATGAGGGTAGACGTTGCCATAATAATCACCCAGGACGGGACTGTAATGGAAACCAAGTTGTCTGTAGGTTCTGTGAGAAACTAGGCCATAGAGAATTTGAGTGTTGGGCCAAGAATGAGAAACCCAACCAAGCCAACCGCCAAAACAACAACCGGAATAACCAGAAGCGGAATGGAGGAAACAATGGTGGGAACCAAAAGGGTTACCAGAATGGTAACAATGGAAATAATGGCCAGGGTAATGGAAAGTCTGGAGGAAACTATCAGCAAAATGGGAACCGAAATACCAATGGGAATGCCAATGGAGGTGGATATAACAAGGGAGTTGCCCAAGGGAAGCTGAATGTGATCACTAGGCAAGAAGCCGAAATCCCGTCTGACGTCATAGCTGGTACTTTTTCTATTAACTCCATTTTAGTTAAAGTACTATTTGATTCTGGTGCGACTTATTCATTTATATCAAAGGGTATCTTAGTGAAGTTAGAGCTGGAAGAACCCGAAGGGATTGAAGTACCCATAGTGATACCAACCGGTGAGATTGTGAAGTGCACTAAGATCCATAGAAATGTACCTTTAACCATAGCCAAGACCACGTCTTGTCTAGCCTAATTGAGTTCGAGTTAGGAGATTTATATGTGATTTTGGGAATGGATTGGTTGGCAATGTTCAAAGCCAAGATTGACTTGAGAAGCAGAAGATCCACTTGAAGTCTAGTTTGGGAAAGGTTGTATCATATCGCCATTTTGGGAAACCTAGAAGTGTAGGAATCATCACGATAATGGAGCTCATGAAGTTAGTACATAAAGGGAATCCCGTTTTCTTATGCAATGTGAGAGACTTAGCACATGTGATGAAAGAGCAACCAGAGGACATTGCAGTGGTAAATGAGTTCCTTGACGTGTTTCCGGAGGAGATCCTGGGAATGTCGTCCAATCGACCAATTGACTTTACCGTAGACCTATTACCCGGAACTGCACCTATCTCGAAAGCCCCATACTGGATGGCTCCGGCGGAAATAAGTGAGTTAAAATGTCAACTTGAGGAATTACTAGGGAAAGGTTATATTAGACCAAGTGCATCGCCTTGGGGAGCGCCAGTCTTGTTTGTGAAGAAGAAGGACGGAAGTATGATGCTCTGTATAGACTACAGGGAGCTCAATAAGGTTACAATAAAGAATAAGTATCCTTTGCCTAGGATAGATGATCTGTTTGACCAATTGAAAGGAGCGGGAATGTTTTCAAAGATTGATTTGAGGCCAGGTTATCATCAGTTGAGAATCGCAGAGCACGATATACCAAAGACTGCATTTAGGACTAGATACGGTCATTATGAGTTCACAGTTATGCCTTTTGGATTAACCAATGCGCCTGCAATTTTTATGGACTTAATGAACCGAGTATTCCATGCATTCTTGGACAAGTTTATAGTGGTTTTCATAGATGATATCTGGTATACTCCAAGAGTGAGGAAGATCATGCGGAACACTTAAGGTAAGTGTTGAGTACCCTGAGAGACAACCAGTTGTATGCCAAATTCTCGAAGTGTGAATTCTGGATGGAGAAAGTTGCATTCTTAAGACATTTTGTATCCAAGGAAGGAGTTGCAGTGGACCTTGCAAAGATAAAAGCTATTAGTGAGTGGCCTACACCTAAGAGTGTCACCGATATTCGAAGTTTTCTTAGTTTAGCGGGTTATTATAGACGCTTTGTGCAAGATTTCTCTAGAATCCCCAAACCAATGACAACCTTGATGAAGAAGGAAGCAAAGTTTGAGTGGAATGACCAGTGTGAGGAGGCTTTCCAATCTTTGAAGACGCGATTGATAACCGCGCTGGTGTTAACCTTGCCAGATGAGAGTGGTACCTATGATGTATACAATGATGCCTCTAAGAATTTCTTAGGGTGTGTATTGATGCAGAACAGAAAGGTGATTGCGTATGCATCAAGACAATTGAAACCGTATGAATCCAATTACCCTACCCATGATTTAGAACTAGCCGCCATAGTGTTTGCATTGAAGATATGGAGACACTATCTGTATGGTGTGAAATGTAGGATATTCACGGATCATAAAAGTTTGAAGTACATTTTAACACAGAAGGATTTGAATATGCGCCAACGAAGGTGGTTGGAGTTAATCAAGGATTATGACCTGGACATTCAATGCCATGAGGAAAAAGCCAATGTAGTTGCAGATGCCTTGAGCAGGAAATCAAGCCATAGTGTGAATGCGTTAGTAGTTGCTAACGAGCTGTGTAAGGACATGCAACGATTGAATCTAGAAATAGTGAATGGAGAATGTCTTGAGGGAATGATGAATGCCTTAACCATCCAGCCGTCGGTATTTGATGAAATCAGGGAGAATCAGGCTGGTGATGTTAAGTTAGAGCGGATCAAGGAAAAGATTTCGCAAGGAAAGGAGATGGATTTTAAGATCCACGATGATGGAAGTTTGAGGTACAAAGGACGATGGTGCGTGCCTCAAAATTGTAGTGAACTAAAGGAAAAATTGATGAGGGAAGGTCACAATACACCATATTCTGTTCACCCGGGAGGTGATAAGCTGTATAAGGATCTGAAAAAGGACTATTGGTGGCCAAGAATGAAGAATGAAGAATGAAGAATGAAGTGGCTGAATTCGTGGCAAGATTTTTGACTTGTCAGAAGGTTAAGATTGAGAATAGGAGACCTCAGGGAAAGGTCAAACCTTTAGAAATTCCGAGTTGGAAGTGGGACTGTGTCTCAATGGACTTTGTCACTTGCTTACCCAAGTCGAAAAGTGGAAATGACACCATTTGGGTAGTAGTGGATAGGTTAACTAAGTTGGCAGTGTTCATACCAATGAAAGAAACCTGGAAAATGGAACAACTTGCCAAAGCTTACATCAAACATGTAGTGAGATTACATGGAGTTCCTAAGGATATCGTATCAGAGAGGGATTCTAGGTTCCTTTCAAATTTCAGGAAGAATGTGCAGAAGAACTTTGGTACGACATTGAAAATGAGTACATCATTCCATCCAGCAACATATGGACAAACCGAAAGGACTATCCAAACCTTAGAGGATATTCTAAGAGCTTGTGTAATTTATTTTCAAGGTGGATGGGAAGATAGCCAAAATCTAATTGAATGTTCATATAACAATAGCTATCATGCCAGTATTGGAATGACACCATTCGAAGCCTTGTATGGGCAAAAATGCAAAAGTCCCTTATGTTGGAGTGACATCAGTGAAACCGTTGTAATAGTTCCCCAAATGATAGAGGACACGATGAATCGGGTTAGGACCATTCAATCCAAAATCCAAGCCGCGCAAGATAGCCAAAAGAGCTACGCAGACTCAAAGCGTAGGGATGAAGAGTTCCAAATAGGCGACAAAGTGTTGCTAAAGGTTTCACCAATGAAGGGTGTAATGAGATTTGGGAAGAAAGGAAAGCTAAGCCCAAAGTATATAGGCCCATATGAGATCCTAGAACGGATAGGGAAGGTAGCGTATAGATTAGCCTTGCCCATGGACTTGCATAGAGTACACAATGTATTTCATGTATCTCTGTTGAGAAAGTATGTCCCAGACAAGTCTCATGTACTGCAACCGGAGACCATATAGTTAGACCAAAGTTTGACATTTGAGGAAAGTTCTGTCAAAATCCTTGATAGAAAAGTGCGTAGTACACGGACTAAGGATGTTAAGATTGTTAAAGTGTTGTGGTCTAACCAAGAATCTGAGGAAGCTAGATGGGAAGCCGAGGAAGAAATGAGAAAGAAATATCCCGAGCTTTTTCCCGAGGTTAGTTGAGTTACGGGGCCGTAACTCGTTTTCTTTAAGGGGGGTAGAGTGCGGTAGAATTTCGCGTTTTTTACCTTATTTACCTAATTTGCCCCTTACGGTATGCCTAATTTGTTGCTTTCAGTGAAGTTTCACTGTTTATTGTCATGTTGAATTACTTAAAGAGTACAACAACTAAAACTTTTTACGAAGAAAACACACTAAAGTCTCATAAAGTCTCAAGTCTAGATTTTAAAATTATGATTTCCGTGCCCAAGTTTCGAGACGAAACTTCTTTTAAGGAGGGTAGACTGTAATACCTTGTATTTTTCTGTATTTATAAATATATTTTATTATATTTATAAAGTATTTTGTTATATTTATAAAGTATTTTATGAATTTAATTCCATTTAATAAGAATTAAATGTATTTTATTTTTAATTAATTTAATTAATAATTAATTACGAAAACCGTATTTTTATTAAATAAATTCCACGAATTTATTTAATCCGGATTTGTTGGGTCGTGTTTTGAAAACGAATTTAATTTAATCAAAGCCCAGTTAAAATTCCATGATCAAACCCAACAAGGCTTGCAAGGATTAATTTTAGTTAAGCCCGAAAGTAAGCCCAACTCAAAACTCCCAAAACCTAGCCCATGTGGGAGAGAAAAACTATAAATACACCCCCTCATTAAACCCTCACAAAATTTTCAGCAATCTCTCTTCTCTCTCCTCTCTCTCCTTTCGTCCGCCCTTTTCTTTCGGCCCAAGGAATGAGCATTGTGCTCGTGTGCCCAGCCTCGTGCGCGCACCCGCACTCCTCGAGTGCCCAGCCGAGCGCCCACCCCCTCGCCTCACCTCGCAGCCCCGCAGCGCCCAGCCTTCGTGCTGCTGCTGCTGCCTTGCGCACTCGCGTGCCCGTCTCCCTCTCTTGATGTGCGCACTCGTGTGCTCTCCCTCTCTTGCCCAGCACCTCGCGTGCCCTCGCCCTCGCCTAGCCTCGTCGCTGCCTCGTCCACGTTGTGCGCATTGCTTGTGTGCGCTGCCCGCGTGCGGTGCGTGTGTTGTTGTGGTCGTTGCTCCGTCGCTCCCACACACACAACACATCAATTGTTGTGTGTGTGTGTTGTTGCTTGGTGATAATCAAATTGTATACTTTTAAACTTTTAATTTTCAGTTTTTAAATTGTTTTCATTATTTAATTATGATTATTTAATTGTTTTGGATTAATTAAATTGGTTGGAACGGTTATGAACACCGTGTTTTAATATTTAGTATTCGAATTGATGAGATTGGTTTTTGATTCAAAAGAATTGTAATTTTCAGATTTCAAAGTCAATTAAAGTGTCAATTTTTAAGGCCAAAACCAAGTTTTATGGATAATCAGTTAGTAGGATTTTAATTCCGAGTGTTTACTAGATTGATTCACACAATTTAATGACGATTTAAATTATGGGAATCAACTTAAAATTTCAGATTGTTTATAAGCTTTACAGAGTCGATTTTTAATGGTTTTAAAGCTAAAAAGTCAATGTTTTTATGCTAGGACTTGAGTTGACTATTTGAGACTATTAATTTAATGAGTAGCGATTAATTTCTAATTAAACCAAGGGTTTTAGTTTCTTAAATAGTTGCTGGAAATCTAGTAAACATGAGTAATAATTAAGTTTCGCCTTTGTGTTTATAGGAGTTGATTTCTAGTGAGTCGTGATTCGCAAAGTGGCCCCCGTACTTAGGTATTCCAGGTACGTACAAGACTAGGGTGACCACCCATCCCTTGAGGACTTTGTGAAGTGTATTGAATGCGAATCATGGGAACTTATATGTTGGGCATTCATGTTTGACGTGTAGACAAGCATGTGATTATTGTTTTTGAATCTATGTGAACGAGCATGTTATGAATTGAATTATGCTTTATAGATTTTGTTGAACTATCATATTTTGGACTTTTATAATCGTTTAATTATGTCAAGCATGTTGTTCAAGTTGGGTTGCATGTATGAGTATTGCGCATGCAAGTTATTATTATTATGCTATAGTACGGAATGTGTAGCATATGTTGAGCCTATTGAATATTGCCGGAGTGCATTGTTTATTCTACCACAGGGGTAGAATATGTTTAGAGAGTCTATGTGAATTGAACTAAGGACAATTCGTGCTAAGCGCCCACCCGCTTGTTAATGGGCAATGTCGGGTTATCTCAAACAGTGTTTTTGAGAAGGAACAATGGGAGTAATTTCACTTGAGTCTATGTTTGATCACAAGTCCTAAAGGATTAAAACGAAGTGTCATTGTTGAGTTGTTTCATTGCTTAATTGTTTGCATGTTATGTCTTGTGTAGAGTCTTGAGTCGCCTTGATCATAACATACTAATTAACGTAAAGTGTAACCCGAATGAGCTTCAAAACTCTCGGAACGTATATACCTTGAGTATGAACAATGGGCGGAGTCTGGTCGGAGAACTTGTACTCGTTGAATGATACAAGACGTTGTTTCATTCTTTTGTTTTAGGCCGTTGTGCATTGGAATTACGTCGGTAGGAGTCCGACTTGTTGTTATTTGGTGTATGGTGGGCCCCCTTCACCCTTTTCTTTCCTTTTGAGGATACTTTATTTTACCTGTTCGAAGCTACTTTCTTTATTAAACTGTGAGTCAAGAGTCGTGTCAAGTGTCGAGTCTTGTCTCCATGTTTACTTGTTTATTAATTGGCTTTTGCATGTGGATTATTAATTCGTTGAGTGAAGCATGTTAGGATATAATGTTATTCTAGCTTGTTCGTACTCAACTTTTGCTGACTTCGTGCTTCATGTCTTATGGTCATGGCCTTTGCCTTAATGACCCTATGATGATCCATCATTTTATTTGCGTTGTTGGGGAGTAGATTTTAATAAAGCAGGTTTGTAGAGATAACTTGCGGGAGAAGTTATCATGGGATTCGTGTTGAGAGTAATTTCCTTCCGTATTTTATAAACTCTATTTATAGTCATGACTACTACTTATGGTTAATGGATTTTGAAATATTTATTACTTTAGTTTGGGCCTTTATGGTTCCAGTTTGTTTTAATGACCATTAACTATTTAATATGTTTTGAAAGTTAGTTAAATTCCGCTGCGTAATTCTGGTAAATAGCCTTAGCCGTTATCACGGTGGCGGTAATATCTTGTTAAGTCCTTTGTTTTAAGTTGGAAAATGTTTTATAAAAAGCATGGAATTATTAGTGTGTTACAAATATAATAAAATATATTTATAAAATACAGAAAAATACGAGGTATTACATTGCTGGCCGGCGGCAGTGGCGGCGCGACAGCAGACGAGTGGTCTTCGGCGCGACGGACAGGTGGCGTTGTGCGACTGTTGGTGGAGGTGGTCGTGGTGGTTGGGCAACACGAGCAAGCAGAACACGGTTAAGGAGGGGGAAAACGAAAGGGAAGGACGAAGTAAGAGGGAGAGAGAAGGAGAGAAATTACAGGCGGCTGGGCAGCGGTGTTGGGTACGGCTGGTGGTGCGACTGGCGCTGCACGGTGGGCGGTGGTGGTTGCAGTTCGGTGGTGAGTGTGGTGGTGGATGACTCACGCAATAGAACACAAGGATTAAGGAGGAGATGAAAAAACGAAAGAGAGAATAAAGATGAGAAGGAAGAGAAGGAGGAGAGGTATCGGATGGAAGCGGCGACTGCAAAGAGAGGGTTTGAGATTTTGTGCGTTGAGGTTCACGTGAAAGGAAGAGAGCAAAGGAGTAAGTAGTTTGTAGGTTCACGTGAATTACATGAATGGTTTTTTGTCAGTTGAGAGGAGAGAGAATAATTGTGAGTAAACATTTGGGGTTTGGGGTTTATTTACTTGTGGGCTTTATTAAGTGGGCTAGGATTAGAATTGCTTTTAATGTTTGAATCCAAAACCGATTAGAAGTATTTTCCAAATACAAACGTATTTTCGTAATTCAAATTCTTTTCAAAGTATAATTCTAAATTTTTTTCTTGATTTCATAAATCGTTAAAATATTTAGAATGTAATTTAATAAAATAAATATACGTTAATTATATATTTATTACTAAAATTCGTAAATTCTATTTAAATATAAATAAGGAAAATTTTCCAGTTACAACCCACTAAAGTTACCACTTTACGAATTACAACCTCCAACTTTCAATTTTGCGAATTACAACCTCAAACTTAATATCGTACTTTAAATTACAACCCGATGTTATATCCTGGCAAAAACAATCGGATTATGATGTGATAAATATATTTTAAACTTAATTAAATAATTTCAACAAAAAAAAAAATTATTAATCAAAAATTTAAAATAAAAAATAAAAATCCTTAATTAATTTTTTTTTATTGAACCAGGGAAACATATTTTGCAACATTTTTATTCAAATCGACATGGACATAAAGCTGATAGTGAAGTAGCATATCATATGGAGAATCACCAATTACTTTGTTTCCAAGGATTCATCCTAATTACAACCTAAGCATATAATTTCTTCTCCTCTCTTCTTTACGTTCTTTGTTCATGTTCTATGAACTTCAATGGTGTCCCTCAAATCGCGAAATTGATGTCTTCTCTACTCTGCGTAATTATAGTTACTCTCTCCTCCAATATATCTTTGTGTAATTCTCAATCACCATGAATAGAGCTTCAATAAATGAATATGTTTCAACAAATCCTCAATCAAAGAACCAAAAATTTTAAAACCCCCATTCAAAGAACCAGAAATTTCGACAAAAGCCCCAATTTCGGCGTCAATTTTTTTAGAGAAACCTCCATTCAACGATAATAAAGACACATAAATAGAATAGAGGGAGGAGTTATTGAAGCAGAGAAACCCCCAATTAAATTTCGCATAGTTGAAGCTTGAAAGTTTGGTAGCTGAGATTAGTTATTGCGGAGCAGAGATTAAACGCAAGAGGGAGGGGAGTTGAATTATTTTATTTCTAATTAATGAGTTCTTTTTTGAATTATTTAATTAAGTTTAAAATATAATTATGATGTCATAATCTGATTGTTTTCTCCGGAATATGACATTGGGTTGTAATTTAAAGTACGCTATTAAATTTGAGGTTGTAATTCGCAAAATTGAAAGTTTGAGGTTGTAATTCGTAAAGTGAGAACTTTATGTAGGGGAATACAGTTAAACATAATAACATGTGCAGAAATAATCCCCAAAGCCAGGAAGCATGTATAAAGCACAGATTAAGCATACTTACGTTTGAAGCGTGTTTTCCACAAATATGTCAACGAACACGAACTTAGAACTCCACTTGTCGTTCCACTACTAGGTTCACCGACACGATCAGATCCGTCTTGATTATCGTAGCTTAG
Organism: Spinacia oleracea; assembly: GCF_020520425.1. NCBI lineage: Eukaryota > Viridiplantae > Streptophyta > Magnoliopsida > Caryophyllales > Amaranthaceae > Spinacia > Spinacia oleracea. The sequence continues at coordinate 4,581,275 of NC_079487.1, read as the reverse complement.
ACAATCGATCAAGATAGTTTCCTTTTGTGAAGAACTCGCTTTGGAGGCACAGAGAGAATTAGGGTTCTCTGTGTCTCTAGGGTTTTGAGTATGACTGAGTTGTGTTGTTGGAAAAAGGGTTAGAAGGTTATTAACATAACCTTACTAACCGGCCAAGCCACACGGCAAGACCGGCCTGCAAGCCCGCGCAAGAGCACACGAGTACACGCAGCGTGCTGGGCCGTGGGCCGCGCTGCAGCTGTTGTGTCCTTGCTTGCGTGCCGAGCGCCCATGGACCTTGAGTGCTTCACGCACTCGGCTCGTGGGCTACTCCTCGTAGTCGTGACTTAATATCGTTCCGGATATTATTTATCGTTTCGTATACGACGAATCACCGTCGTACGATACGATTTATTCGTTTCGCCTAGCTTACGAATATTCGCGATGCGATATACGATTCCGACGCAAGGTCGTATCGTATAATACGTTTTCCAAAACTAATTCCCGAAAAGCTATTAAATGAATTTTCGATTCATTTAGTCCGTTGATCTGTTACGTGTCATTGGTGTGACCTTGTAGGTTCAGTCAAGAGTAAGCTGTGAGTTTAATATTTATTAGAACTCACTGATCGGAAGCATTGCTCCAGCTAGCTGTTCCGATCACTTGATCTCACTGAATTAATTGTTCGCAATTAATCTGAACCTTGGTATTAGACTAAATGCACCTTGGGTGAAGGACATATTTCCTTCAGTCTCCCACTTGTCATTTAGACAAGTGTGCATTCACATTCCTTTGTCACTTAGTGTTACTTACTGAACATAAGGTAAGATCCAAGCCATCCTTATTAGGTCCAGAAGTGTTTCTCGGATTACAGAGTTCAACTGTTAAACTTTTACAGAAGGTTAAGCCTTAACCATTCTGAGCACGGCCATGCATTTTCACAGTATCTAACTCTCCGAGAGGCCTTGTTACACAACAACACCATATCCTATCAAATATTGGAGGACAATACATTCTTGCAATCTATGAACACTCACTTTGATTCATATTACGCCCAATAACTGCTTTTATAGCCTCCTTTTACGGTGCGACGTTTAGCTAGCATCAAAGCGAACTAATTTGCAAACGAGCAGACATAATCGCTCATGTTCTGAGGAACGGTTCTAATCACCATTAATGAGAACTACCTATGACATGACTTTAATCTCTTAAAGTGTTCTCATGGTCAATCCGATACAAGATCCAATAAGTATCTATGCAAATGATTTCTGACATCCAGTCCATCTAGTTCAAGAAACAGAACTATAAAACAACTTGTAATCTAATCTTTATTAGTCATTGGTCGTCCACCTTTCAAGGACCTGGATTAGGGATCCTTTGTGACTTCAATATTCAAGTTCACTTATGGGTGTTTCTTTGTCAAAGAATCCATCTTGACATCCCATTTGAATGATTTGAATCACATGGACTTATCATTTAATACTAAACCAAGATTAAATGAACTATGAAATATAATTTCATAAATGATAAATGTTTAAACCAAATGCTTACCAATTTGTGGGCCTCTAACCCAAAATCAAGCATTTAATGTTTTACAGATATAGGCCTTTCACCCAATACTTAAAACATTCATGGAACTCAAACTTGATTCCATATCTGCATATGAATGTTGTGTATCATTCAATGCAGAGGTTTAGTTTATCATGCTTTGCTATCCTTAGAATCTTTTCTATCGAAAGCCTTTCGATGTAAGATGAAAAGATCTTTGAATATGTTTCTAGAATGATCTAGTCTTTCGTTGCTGTTTAGAATGATAATCATATCTAAAATAGAAAATCCTCCAGGTGGCAGACTTGTGATCAACCTGAGTTCATTGTAGAACTCCCACTAAAGACAATTCCCTTTTATTGCTTCTTAGGCAATAATGAATTCATTTCAATTATGTAGAATTTCAAATGATGCTTCCCTTTTGGAATACTCCAACCAGTTCACATAGATGTGGGAGATACATCTTTCAACTGAGAACTTGGAAACTAATCATTGATTTAGTTTCCCATGCATCACATATGGTTTAGAACCTATGTAACCACCTTTTAATCACGACGCCTAATTGCCCATGTTTGTTTGTGGTTTGCCTAACAACAAGATTTAACTTTTGCTTAGGCAAATGCATGTAGCATCAAAATTTTAGTTGTATTCACTTCCTCTTATCAAGTGCTTATCCTACATCTCCAAATGTATTGTATGTTCTTGATACTGTTCCAATGATCTTTGGTCTAGATCAATAGAGATTGGTATAAACTCTTCATGACCCAATGTTCACGAGTTTTCTTGGCGATCTATATATCATATCATACATGATTTATTGTAATGCAAAAACCATTCGCATTTTAAAATCTATCCATGTAACTTTTAGCTTTATTCTGTTTCAAGAGAAACTGAATCTTTGCTAAAATCTTGGCATTGCCATGTGATATAAGGTGAAGGCACCTCTTCAAGGTCCTTTATGCTTAACTCTAGTGATAACAACCTAGCCTTATACTTAGTTAAAGCATTCATAACTTAGACTTACTCATATGGGTTAAGAGCCTCTTTTGAGTCTCTCCATTGTGTTTGATTTAGTAATTACTTTTACAGAATCCAAACAACGCTTTAGATCCTATCCAATAGATCTTTAACCCAGTATGTTCTAAGTTTCGCCATGGTTCTAACATTGACAAATACTTTCAAATCTAACCATTTGAATGTCATTTTCAATAGAGATATCTGTATATCATATATAGAACCAATAAACTTGACCTAGCTCCCACTAAACTCCTCATCTATAAGATGATCCATATTTTCATAAAGCTATGATTGCTCAATAGCCTTTTAGACAAATATGGTCCATTTCCCACTTGCATGCTTTAATCTACGAATAGATTTCTTAAGCTTGCTCTTTTATCTAGCATCCAAAACTTTTACATTGTGTGATGTACACAATTCCTTTCTACAATTTCAATTAAGTAAGGTGTTTCGTTTTCCAATTGCCATATTTCCATATGAAATGATTGCTAGATTTATCCAAAATAGTTCAAGCATTCCGACTTGGTGTAAAAGATTTCAACATTATCAACACCGTGAAGTTGTTTACAATATTTAACCACCAATCTAGCTTCTCTTTTGTATGTGTATACAATATCATCTTTGTATGTTTTGAAAACATATTTTCAACCAATGGGAGTAAACCCTTTATGCAAATTAATGTTGTATGTTTAGAAAACATGTTTGCAACCAATGGGAGTGAACCCTTTATGCAAATCAACGTTCTATGTGTAGAAAACATGTTTGCAACTAATGGGAGTGAACCCTTTATGCAAATCAACCAAATCATAGATTTGATTCTTCAAGATGAAGGTACTTTGGATGAAATGGCCTCAAACCATTTTGTATGGCCTCGAACCATACTTATGTTTCTGATGGCCTCAAACCATACTTGGGAATTTTTAATTCGTCGTAGCTAACCTGTAAGTCGTATATTTTTGAAGCACTTTCCAAAGTCTTCATAGTTTTCATTCCTCAAGATATCTATGTATCTATCTTGGTTGAATTCTATTCCTTATACGATTTACCTAGGTATTGAACATCAAATGTTAGTGTCTATAAAGACATTACTCAAGTCCTTTGAGTATTAGGATTCTCTTGAAGCACTTCTAAAGTCTTCCTGAAGCTCTTCCAAAGGCTTCTAAGTATGGAGCTTTTCCAAAGACTCCTAAGTATCCTACATTTGTTTGTTGCTTGACTCGAAGTTCATTCGAGGTCATTTTTCTCCCACTTGCTTTTTTGGAAATATGATGGTTTCCTAAAAGACATTATCTAGAGCAACAACTATATGTTCTCAGATTTGTGGTAGAATTAATACCTTTTGTTTATATGAGGCACTCATAAAGAAACATATATCTATTCTTGAGTTTGTTTGATGTAAACACTAACTCCCACTGGGTTTGACAACCCTAGATATATATGTACTGAAAAGATGTACTGAACCGAAGTTCAATCCTTATGACATCTTATCCTTAGCTTTGACAACTTTGTTTAGTGTGATAGTCACTTGAGAGTATCATTTAGAAACTATATAGGAAAATAGTCGTGATTATCGTTAATCGAAATAGATTCCGATTTCTCCATTTGGACATACCATATTCTTATGGAGCTTCGATTGTTATAATGCCATATAAACAATATAGATAATCTTTCTTGGCTCATGCAAACATCACCCTGACCCAGCCTAGATGTTCCAAAATTCTTGCCAAGTTGATTTTATATCCTTTTGTGAATCACATTGAAGCATTTCACATATTTCACTTTGAGTAAATATGCCATGTTTTCTCAAAATTTTGTGAAATAGGTAGGTCATAAAATCCATCTTTGGCCCATGAACTTCATTGTCTAGAAACTTATAACAATAGTCCATTCCTATGTCATGTTCAACAAGCAAGACCCACGTGTCTTAAATTAACCAACTTTCAGAAATCCATGCCATGGAATCTTAGAATGTTGTCTTGTTGATATGGTCGTATGACATTGCCAAAGATATGTGGAACACAAATCAAAATGTTTGATTTGAACCTTCTGAAGTTTGAGTGTGAATAGATTCGTTTGTTTATTAATCAATCATATGACTCAACCCTTAAATATTTCATTCAAATAAATACTTAACGAAGGTATTTATTTACTTTGAATGTGAGTCTTTCTGTTGTCCAAACAGAAATTGGTTATGATGATTAATGGAACATAATACCATTAAGTTCCAGCCTTTAGAAGGACTTTAAAACAAACATGATGACCCTACAATTAATGTAGCAAAACTTTGCTTCATTTCCCACTTGTAGGTCAATAACCAGACTTAGCTCCCGGAATTTGAGTTCTTAACAAGAGTTAGAACATCAAGCGGTAATCTAATACCATAGGAGTCTATTTTCTAAGTCGTTTCTCTTTAACATAAACTTCAAGGTAGAAATTGAATCTTGAATTCATTTCTTTTGTTCCCCTTTCCTATCCTTTCTAGCACGTTTTCTTATAGTCCTAAAGATTTTACTCTTTGCTTGATCTTCTTACTTTGTTACGCTTACAAAGTCCCTTACTTTTGTTCACTTTGAATGACAACATCCAATGAGTCTAATTCATCATCGAATCAAAAGAAAATTGGTTGTTAACCATTGCTTATACATGAGTCTTTAACTCAATACTTCATTATTCCAAAACTACCCAGTATTCTGAATATATGAGGTCCAATTGGTCTACCATTCAAATTCTAGTTTGAAAACAACCATGAAGATCACTATAAGAAATTAGCATTCAAGATACGCTCTCACTCTCCTTTTCTTTGAGAATCTCTCTCAAAAATAGTTACCAATCGATCGAGGAAATATCGCAGTTCTATTGTCTGAACGCAATGAGGTTGAAGATTTACTATTCTACAAAATGAACTAGCAAAGGAAACATTTATCATACTTTAATAACTTGAAATAAAAGCATTCATGCAATCATCAAAGCTATTAAACATTTCATTCATGCAAAAATAAAACATGGTCCAAAAATGAATGGAACGATTCCAAGACCCTAAAAATTCCTAAATCCTTAAGCAGCTTTGGCATGTCTTAAATATTTTAAGATTCTAGGTAAGCAAAACCTATTGCTAGTAATCTCCAAATTACTCTTGGTTAATAAATTAATACCATAATTTATCCCATTGCCACAACATAATGCCATTGTTGTTTGAGTTGAAACCACAATCAACGTGCTCCTTTGGGACGCCTTACCACCTAAGTCAACTAAAATAGCACCTCGCTTTGGCGTAAACCTACTACCTTAGATCCTTAGATTTTTGTAAGTGCTTGATTTGGAAGGCAACTTTTGAACTCAATATTACTTTGGACCTAGTTGTTTCTATGTTGGTTCGATTATTTAGTGAACTTAATCTAATCGAGTCATACGAAACAACCTATTCATGCAAAGCATATATACATACATTCAAGCATAATATATATCAAAATGCATAAATAAATGGTAAACTAGTATGGCCCAAAACATCTTGTCTTGAAGCATCCAATCTTCATCACCTCCTTGTTAGCTTGGCATCGTCTTGAATCTTCGTTCAAATGCTAACTTAAAGTTCTAAACTTCGAAATACTTGAAAATAATAAAATTACATCAAAATTTCCATGGTACGCAGACCATATTAAAAACTTTACATTCAAAGATAGAACGGTTCACAGACCGTATTTAACTATCCTAAATGGCCATACTAGTCACTTGGAGTACCTGCATTACATAAAATATACATTCTATGCATTCACCCATTCGTTTTCTCACCCATTCGTATGCTAAAACGAATGGCCCATATAATTATGCAAGTATTTACGTGAATTAATTAAAATTCACGTTCACATAAACGCGTCCTAAAAGATTAATCAATTTCCAAATTATTAATCCTTAGACTTTATTCAAATTAAAATTGAATTTAATTAAAATAATGCGACCTATGAAAATAATTAAAATTAATTATTTCATTTTAATTTCATTTAGTGGCTCCCACTCAAACCAATAATTATTCCGGATAATTAATTTTGAAATATTAAATTAAAACTCGCGACCCGGCCCAAGCAAATAAAATATTAAATTAAATATCCTGTTAGCCCAAATTAATGCTATAACTCACCGACCTCTAATTCAATTATTAAGGAATACTTAGCAACGGAATTTACCTAATTCGGTCGGGACATTACCTGCCGTAACTCCCTTTTGGGAATTACAAGGCAACTATCATTCATAAGCTATTAAACTCCAAAATTAATATAATAATCCTTTTGAATTCCTTAATAAAAGTATGTAACTTAATCAAGAATCTTTACTTAAACTTGTTACAACTTAACATTAACTTAGGTGAACATTGCTATAGTGAAATCCTCGCCACTACTCGTTTCCGCGGTCCCCAGCAGTACCTAAAACAAAAAACAAAACGGTGAGCCGAAGACTCAGTAACGAGTTACCCTAGCATCGTAACATCATTTCAATTCATTTTATTTAATAAACAGGGAGAATAGAATATAGTAAAATATTTAATAAATCATCATTTCAGAAGCATCATTTCGAAACATCATTTCAGTAATATCATTTCATGAATATCATTTCAGGAACATTATTTCAGGAACATTATCATTTATTTAACCTTTTCCCTTTTAACAGTATTATTCTGGTCGTCAGGACTTTACAGGAAAACATGGTAGGACGTCTCCTACGAACAGGGGAAGCCAATGCTTCAGGGGGAGCCTGGGCTCCATAACAGGGGAAGCCAGTGCTTCTTATCAGGGGGAACGTTGGTTCCATATCAGGGGAAGCCAGTGCTTCTTATCAGGGGGAACCTTGGTTCCATATCAGGGGAAGCTAGTGCTTCTTATCAGGGGGAACCTTGGTTCCATATCAAGGGAAGCTAGTGCTTCTTATCAGGGGGAGCCTTAGTTCCATATCAGGGGAAGCCAATGCTTCTTATCAGGGGGAACCTTGGTTCCATATCAGGGGAAGCCAGTGCTTTTTATCAGGGGGAGCCTGGTCTCCATATCAGGGGAACTTGACCAGTTCTTACACTTTCATTTATCATGTTTACATTTCTTTTACTAGAACATTAATCAGGAAAATCTCATTCATTCAGGGTGGTTCAATAAACAATTAAATCTCGTTATTTCATAAAATCATTCTTTCAGGAATAATAATTCATTAAATCGATACTTTGCATAAAGCTGCATTATCATAAAACAATTCAATCAAATCCTACTTGTAATCCCGCGAATCATAAAACAACATTATAAAACATCAGTCATTCATAACATCATTCATAAATACATTTCGAAGGGACTACGGGTACTAGCAATAACCGTTACCTTAATTCCGCTTTACGTTAAGCTTTGTTCTTGGTTCGTTCTTCTTGAGCTCCGAGTTCGATTTCTCTTTTTATATTAAAACATATACGGAGTAAGTTAGTAACTTAGTTTTGTGAAATTAATAATTTTAAATAGCTTTTCCCTTGTTATTAAATGTAATAAGTAGAAAGTATTATCTTATTTTCATTATTTTTGAAAACTTACGTACCATTTAAACTTATCAATTATAATAAGGACAAAATTTCTATGATAGAATAATTAGAAATATTCTATATACTACACTTTATCATATATTAAAAAGAAAAGCATGTATGTAGGTAACTAGGTACTATCAAACAGTATATTTTAAAAGCAGTCAAAGATTCCAAAATTAAAAATGAGTAAAGTAAGCTTTAAAATAAAATAAAGTAGAATAATAGGTTGGAGTTGATTGGAGGATTACCAAAGTTTCCAACTGAAACTTTCAATTTACTGGAACACAAACAAAAGAGCAGCAGGTGCACGAAGGAGGAAGAAGAAAAAGGAGGAAGCTGGGCGGTGGTCCGTGACTGGTGGAGGTCGGCGCACCGGCGCGGAAGAAGCAGCACGCCAGAATGACGGTGCTGATGGGGGTGGGTGCGGCGCTGCCGCAGAAAGAGAGACAGGGGAGGCGGTGGGAGGACGAGGGAAAGAGGGGAGAGCAAGGAAGCGATGGTGGTGTTCGGTGGTCTGAAGTCGAGGGTGGTCGTTTGTGGTGGTTTCCGACAGGAAAATAAAACAGCGGTGGCTCAATGGTGGTGGTGGTGTTGGCGGTGTTAATGGTGGTTGTGGTGGTTCAAAACCGAAATTATAAGAGAAAAAAGGTAAGGAAATTTCATGGGTTTTAATGGTGAAAATTTGAAATTAAATGCTTTGACTGTTGTAGAGTTTTGGACAGATTGATGAGCTATTTGTAGCAATGGGTTTGTTCATATACGTAAGTGATGATCTCAATTGCAAAGGTTGAAGATGACAAATGTAAGAAAGTAAGGTGATGAGTAATGAAATCTAGGAATTTAGGGGAGTGAATGAGCAAGGCTAGAGACATTAGATAGATTAGATGGCAAACACCATGGCTGCCAGTTGCCCAAGTTACACGACGAAGAAGAGGAGAAAAAGAATGGTTGACTTGGTTTTAATTGGTCAAAAGGGCATTTTGGTAAATCTACATTGTGGGACAAAATTTCAGAATTTTATTGCTATTTTTGGATGAAAATAAAATCATTAAAATTTATTTCCAGAATAATTCTTTTATAAAGTGCTAATAAAATAAATTTAGTTTTCGAATAAAATTAGTTCGTTGATAAGAACGTTTTTGAAATTATTAAAATCTTTTACATATTACGCAATATAATTTAAAATTTTAAAGTAGCTTAAGCTCGTAAATATGAAATTAAATTATAAAATTTGGAAAATAATAAATCGTGTAACGATTTAAAAATAAAACTTCGTTAATCAAAAAAAAGTTCAAATTTTTTTTATTTTTTTTGGATTTAAAACGAATTTAAGCTAAATAAAAATAATTAAGCATAATTAATCAAGTTTTAAAAATTCGGGGTATTACACTCTTACCCCCTTAGAAAAGTTTCGTCCTCAAAACTGGAGCTCAGTCGAACTTTGACCAATTGACATTCTTTGAAATCATACATGGCACAATCATTTAATCTAACATACGATCATGGTTGATCATAGCACATTCACATAAAACATAGGGATTCCCACATCATGTCGTTCTGAGGCGACTATTTGATGATATTTTGCTTTCATTTGCTATTGGCTCCTTTGCTGCAGGAATCTTGTCGTTTGACTTTCGTTATTCAATTCGTTTCGATTTCGGTCTCGGATCTTTTCTTCTGCGTCAAACAACTTTGTTGACTACCTTCGTTGCAGGGATTCGAGTCCGATCACGTGACAGGAAATACATCTTTGGACATACGACTTCGTTAGTTATTCTTAGTATATTAGGTCGACAAACCTCGTATTTTGCGGATAATGCTAAGTCATCAAGAATGCCTTTATCAGAAACAATCTAGCTTCCAGAAAACTTAATTCAAGCTTGTCGATTTTCTATTCTCGAATCTATTGCATTCCTCAATTATTCACAATTCTTTTCGAATCTCATTCATTGATACCATCAACCTGATAGACGGACTAATTCTCGATGAATTATTTTGGTAAGATCCTTAAAGCTTTATATGCAAACTTAATTTCATGTTTTCACCATAAATCACATTTTCCCCATAACATTTTGCAAAACCTTAAATTCTCTCGCTTAACTTTCGTTATGGAGATTATCATTAACGATCCCTATAAATGATGCGGAAAGGTATACTAAAAACACCATTAACCTTACTGAATACTAATTTTTGGTAACTTCCTTTGGTATAATCCTCAGAACTCCCTATGTAACCTTAATTTCATATTTTCACCATAAATCATGTTTGGTCTCGATCACATAATATTTTTACATAACTTTTTAAGATTCTAGCTTAGCTTCCTTAACATATATGAAAATACACTTAGGTACTTAAAACAATCATTATGAAAGGTGCGGGAAAATAACCCATAAATCATAACTTAAATGCTTTGAACCTTTAATAACCTTGAGTTAAGTGATGATTTGCCATTTATGAAATATAAACTCATACTCTTTTGTACTCTATCATTCAACCTTTTCGTGCTCTTTCGGTACTCTAATAGTCAACCTTAAATAAACATAAAAGTTCCTTAAAATAATTCATATCCACAAAATCATGCTTTTATTAATTCTTTCATAAACTTTACTTCCTTGAGGACATTAATGGTTCTTAAACATTTCATAACATTCCCTTGACAAAAGATCTATAACATGACATCAAATCTAAAGCAGGAAAATTAAAGAAAACTAGGTTCAAACGTACATGAGAAGTAAATTGAAATAGTATCAGCGTTGGCGTCATCTTCTTCTTCCTTGTCAGGTCTCATCATGTAAGCTTTTCCAGATATTGGTGGTCGTGGTGGATCATGATTAACCCTAGCATTGTTTTTGTTTCGTTCATGATTGGTCGAGGTTGCTCTTCCAGTATCCGTGGGAGGTGGTTTAGGGCAGTCCCTGACAAAATGATCTTTATCTCCACATCGATAACACGTCTTCGTCCCTGCGCGACATTCACTTTCAGTATGGTTTCTCTTTCCACACTTAGCACACCATACATTACGAGCTGCTCTATCATTATAACCTTGGTCTCTTCTATAAATATGGTTTCCTTGGTTTGGCCTTTTAGCTCCTCCATGGTTTGGATTAGCACTCTTCCTTTTATCACCAACATTTTGTGCTTCTCGAAGTAACACAACTCGTTCAACATTAACTGCAATATCAACCATATCTTGATAGGAAGTAAACCTTTGACTTGCCAACCTATCTTGTGAAGGAAATATGTCCTTCACCCAAGGTGCATTAAGTCTAATACCAAGGTTCATATTAATTGCGAACAATTAATTCAGTGAGATCAAGTGATCGGAACAGCTAGCAGGAGCAATGCTTCCGATCAGTGAGTTCTAATGAATATTAAACTGACAACTTACTCTTGACTGAACCTACAAGGTCACACCAATGACACGTAACAGATCACCGGATTAAATGAATCGGAAAATCATTTAATAGCTTTTCGGGAATTAGTTGGAAAACGTCTTATACGATACGACCTTGCGTCGAAATCGTATATCGTATCGCGAATATTCGTAAGCTAGGCGAAATGAATAAATCATATCGTACGACGATGATTCGTCCTATACAAAACGATAAATAATATTCGGAACGATATTAAGTCGCGACTAGGAGGAGTAGCCCACGAGCCGAGTGCGCGAAGCACTCAAGGACCATGGGCGCTCGGCACGCAAGAAAGGCCACAACACGAAAGCACTGGCCCATGGCCGAGCGAGCTGCGCGTGTGTGCGCGCGGGCCAAGGCAACGACACAGCAGTTGCAGCGCGGCCCACGGCCTAGCACGCTGCGTGTGCTCGTGTGCTCTTGCGCGGGCTTGTTGGCCGGTCTTGCCTTCGTGGCTTGGCCGGTTTTGTAAGGTTATGTTAATAACCCTCTAACCATTTTTCCAACATAACAATTCAGTCATACTCAAAAACCCCAGAGATACAGAGAACCCTAATTCTCTCTGTGCCTCCAAAGTGAGTTCTTCCCAAAAGCAAACTATCTTGATCGATTGTCTAAGCTACGATAATCAAGATGGATCTAATCGTGTCGGTGAACCAAGTAGAGGAACGACAAGTGGAGTTCTAAGTTCGTGTTCGTTGACAGATTTGTGGAAAACACGCTTCAAACGTAAGTATGCTTAATCTGTGCTTTATACATGCTTCATGGCTTTGGGGATTGTTTCCGCACATGTTATTACGTTTAACTGTATTCCCCTACAGTGGTATCATGAGCCTTATGTATTCAAAGCATTTTTAACATGTTTTATTTGTTTTTGCATCTGTCGAAATTTTGGAATTTTTGTGAATTTTTCGGATTTATTATGAATTTTTGGATGAATTGCGTAATAAAGTCTGATTTAAAAAAGATTCGCTTTTTCGATTTTTTAAACCCTAATCTCATTGAAAACGATTTTCTAAGATCAACTCATGAGAACGAAATCGCAAAAACAGGCCTCGAAGTGTCATTTTTGGGCATTTTTGTTAATTTTTTAATAAAAATTAAAAGTGTCGGAAAGTAATTCAATTAAAAGGTCGACCTAAAAAACTCGGAATTTCTTGAAATTTTGACACAATGTTTCTGGGTATATTCTTGATATATGGTAAAAGTTTCAGATTTTTCCGATAAGTATAAACCCTAATTTTGTCTTTCCCCAATTCGTAGAATTTAGAACCCTACACTACAAGAAATTGTACTATTAACGACGGGAAATCCCGTCGTGAAAGGCCAATAATCGTTGATTAACGAAGGGATTTCCTGTCGCGAACCCGTCATAAAAGGGGGTCGTCGTTAATAGGAATCCCATTGTAAATCTGCCGTAAACCCGTCGTAAAAGACATTTGCGACGGTTATTCCCGTCAGTGTTTGGTTGTTAGCCCCGTCGCAAAAGCCTTTTGCGACGGGATTTTTGACCCGTCGTAAATAGGTTGTCGTTAAAGATACAAATTCTTGTAGTGCTAATTGATTTTTTAAATAATTTAGGTATAATAATTCGGTTAATTGGGAAAGGGAATATAATTTCATGGGTCAGTGGCTAATTTTAAAAGTTATTGGATTAAAATTTTGAATGGTTTCGTTAATTTTAATCGCACTTAAACCTAATTATTAAAATCTGAAATTTAAATGTTAATGAACGATTTAAAGTTTTAGATTTTATTATTTAAAAGTTCAAAATTTTCAAGTTGATTCGTTCATTCTTAAAAATTTGATTAATGTTAGCCTTGATTTAATAATTATACGAAATTGGATTGTCGTTAAAGTTTATTAAATCGTTAAAAACATTGTTTTTCGAAAATAAAAATCGTAACTTTATGAAAAATAACATTAATGCAAAGTTCGTGAAATTAAAATTTATTTTAATTGAGTTGGTCCATAGGACCGAACCAAAGGCACGAACATATGATGTGTAGTGGACGTATGGCTCGACGAGCCATGCGGGCTGCTGTACGAGTGCCGAGCCGCAGCGACACGGGTAGCAGCAAGCGAGCTGCCTGGCTCGTGCGCGCTGGGCGAGGAAAGGCCAAGCAAGGCTATGCCTTGGCTTGCGAGTGCTGCGACGAAGCAAGGCGCAAGGCCTGCGACGTGCAGCGCACGATGGGCACAACGACGAGCGCGCAGGGGCAGCTAGCACTGTGGGCACGCATGCTCGGCTGCGGGGTGTGCGAGCATTGCTCGTATGCCTCGTAGGCCACACACAAGGGGCAGTGGGCTGGGCACAAGCCTAGCCCAACTATGCACTTGGACGTTTTCGTTGAAAATTGTTTATTTCGTTGGGCTTCGCATATTTGCATTAATTTGGGCTAACGAGATATTTAATTTAATATTTTATTTGCTTGGGCCGGGCCGCGAGTTTTAATTTAATATTTCATAATTAATTATCCGGAATAATTATTTGTTTGAGTGGGAGCCCCTAAAGGAAATTAAAATGAAATAATTATATTTAATTACTTTCCTAGGTCGCATTATTTTAATTAAATTCATTTTTAATTAGAATAAAGTCTAAGGATTAATAATTTGGAAATTGGTTAATCTTTTAGGACGCGTTTATGTGAACGTGAATTTTAATTAATTCACGTAAATACTTGCATACTTATATGGGTCATTCGTTTTAGCGTACGAATGGGTGAATGCATAGAATGTATATTTTATGTAATGCAAGTACTCTAAGTGACTAGTGTGGCCATTTAGGATAGTTAAATACGGTATGCGAACCGTTCTATCTTTGAATGTAAAGTTTTAAATATGGTCTGCGTACCATGGAAATTTTGATGTAATTTTATTATTTTCAAGTATTTCTAAGTTTAGAACTTTAAGTTAGGATTTGAACGAAGATTCAAGACGATGCCAAGCTAACAAGGAGGTGATGAAGATTGGATGCTTCAAGACAAGTTATTTTGGGCCATACTAGATCACCATTTATTTATGCACTTTGATATATATATATATATATATATATATATATATATATATATATATATATATATATATATATATATATATATATATTATGCTTGAATGTATGAATGTATGTATGCTTTGCATGAATAGGTTGTTTCGCATGACTCGATTAGATTAAGTTCACTAAATAATCGAACCAACATAGAAACAACTAGGTCCAAAGTAATATTGAGTTCAAAAGTTGCCTTCCAAATCAAGCACTTACAAAAATCTAGGGATCTAAGATAGTAGGTTTCCGCCAAAGCGAGGTGCTATTTTAGTTGACTTAGATGGTGAGGCGTCCCAAAGGAGCACGTTGATTGTGGTTTCAACTCAAACAACAATGGTATTATGTTGTGGCAATGGGATAAATTATGGTATTAGTTCATTAACCAAGAGTAATTTGGAGATTACTAGCAATAGGTTTTGCTTACCTAGAATCTTAAACTACTTAAGACATGCCAAAGATGCTTAAGGATTTAGGACTTTTGGGGTCTTGGAATCGTTTCATTCATTTTGGACCATGTTTTATTTTTTGCATGAATGAAATGTTTAATAGCTTTGATGATTGCGTGAATGCTTTTATTTCAAGTTATTAAAGTATGATAAATTTTTTCTTTGCTAGTTGATTTTGTAGAATCGTAAATCTTCAACTTTATTACGTTCGGACGATAGAACTGCGATATTTCCTCGGTTGATTGGTAACTATTTTGAGAGCGATTCTCAAAGAAAAAGAGAGTGAGAGCGTATCTTGAATGCTATTTTCTTATAGTGATCTTCATGGTTGTTTTCAAACTAAAATTTGAATAGTAGACCAATTGGACCTCATATATTCAGAATACTGGGTAGTTTTGAAATAATGAAGTATTGAGTTAAAGACTCATGTATAACCAATGGTTAACCACCAATTTTCTATTGATTCGATAATGAACTAGACTCATTGGATGCGGTCATTCAAAGTGAAAAAAGGAAAGGGACTTTGTACGCATAACAAAGTAAGAAGATCAAGCAAAGAGTAAAATCTTTAGGACTATAAGAAAACGTTCTAGAAAGGATAGGAAAGGGGAACAAAAGAAATGAATTCAAGATTCAATTTCTACCTTGAAGTTTGTGTTAAAGAGAAAGACTTAGCAAATAAACTCCTATGGTATTAAATTACCGCTTGAGGTTCTAAGCTCTTGTTAAGAACTAAAATTTCCTGGAGCGAAATCTGGTTATTGACCTACAAGTGGGAAATGAAGCAAAGTTGTGCTACATTAATTGTAGGGTCATCATGTTGGTTTTAAAAGTCCTTCTAAAGGCTGGAACTTAATGCTATTATGTTCCATTAATCATCATAATCAATTTCTGTTTGGACAACGGAAAGACTCACATTCAAAGTAAACAAAAACATTCGTTGAGTGTTTATTTGAATGAAATGGTCGTTTAAGGGTTGAGTCATGTGATTGATTAATAAACAAACGAATCTCTTCACACTCAAACTTCAGAAGGTTCAAATCAAACATTTTGATTTGTGTTCCACATATCTTTGGCAATGTCATACGACCATATCAACAAGACAACATTCTAAGATTCCATGGCATGGATTTCCGAAAGTTGGTTAATTTAAGACACGTGGGTCTTGCTTGTTGAACATGACATAGAAATGGACTATTGTTATAAGTTTCTAGACAATGAAGTTCATGGGCCAAAGATGGATTTTATGACCTACCTATTTTTACTCAAAGTGAAATATGTGAAATGCTTCAATGTGATTCACAACAGGATATAAAATCAACTTGGCAAGAATTTTGGAACATCTAGGCTGGGTCAGGGTGATGTTTGCATGAGCCAAGAAAGATTATCTAGATTTTTTATATGGAATTATAACAATCGAAGCTCCATAAGAATATGGTATGTCCAAATGGAGAAATCGGAATCTATTTCGATTAACGATAATCACGACTATTTTATAGTTTCTAAATGATACTCTCAAGTGACTATCACACTAAACAAAGTTGTCAAAGCTAAGGATAAGATGTCATAAGGATTGAACTTTGGTTCAGTACATCTTTTCAGTACATATATATCTAGGGTTGTCAAACCCAGTGGGAGTAAGTGTTTACATCAAACAAACTCAAGTATAGATATATGTGTTAGGTTATGATACATATAAACGAATATAAATCATGCGGAAAAACCATAAACGCCAGGATTTCAAATTAATTGCACATAACCATTAGCATAATTTAGATGCATACACTTTGTAGCGTGCCCTCCCTTGCTGCGCCCGAACCGAACAAGAACAAGTCTTTAGGACTCAAAGTGTCGTCCCTCCGTAGAAAGTCCACAGCACGTCCGGATCCGCCTTAAGATTGACCAACTAGAATCGCCCTTAAGGTACTAATAATTCTCAGCTAATATGGGCAAGTGTTTGGCTGAATTTTTGCTCAAATTATTACCTTTGAATACTTGAAAAAATCGTTATAAGTTATGAGCCCTGAACTCATATTTATAGGCCATGGAATAAGCAATCGAATCCTACCAGGATACGAATTAATTAAATCAGAATCCTAGCAGAACTCTAATATTAATTAATCTATCTTTTTAGGATTAGGAAATTTAATCAACAAATGAATCCTATACGCATTAGGCTTCGTTTGTGAACACAAACACACACGCACAGCAGCCCACGAGGGGCGCCATGCGCGCGCGCACATCCCGAGCAATCGCAGCCCACTCGCCACGAAGCCCACGAGCTGCCGCAGCCTTGGGCGCGCGCTGGGCCTGCCTTGCGGTGGGCCTGGCGCAGCCTTGGGCTGGCGTGTTGTGGCGCGCGTTTCCCTTGCTGGACGTGGGCCTGGCTTCGTGCTGGGCCTTCGTCTAGCAAGTTCGTCCGATGCTAATTCGTACGACGCGCTTCCGATTAATTTCCCGATTCCGGAATTCATTTCCGATACGAACAATATTTAACATTTCCGATTCCGGAATTAATTTCCATCTCGAACAAATATTTAATATTTCCGTTTCCGAAATTATTTTCCGATCCCGATAATATTTCTGATTCTGACAATATTTCCGTTTCCGGCAATATTTCCGATTCCGGCAATATTTCCATTTCCGATAATATTTTCCGATACGTACCATGTTCCCGTTTCCGGCAACTTTTACGACTTGGATAATATTTATATTTCCAATACGATCCATATTTCCGTTTCCGGCAATATCATTGTTTCCAGAGTATTCATTTATTTGCCTTTGACGATCTCAGCTCCCACTGAAACCAAGATCCGTCGATTCCGAATATGTATTAGATAGAGTATTCAATGCCATTAAATACTTGATCCGTTTACGTACTATTTGTGTGACCCTACGGGTTAAGTCAAGAGTAAGCTGTGGATTAATATCATTAATCCACTTGAACTGAAGCGGCCTCTAGCTAGGCATACAGTTCACTTGATCTCACTAAATTATTAACTTGTATAATTAATACTGAACCGCATTTATTAGACTTATCATTAAATGCATACTTGGACCAAGGTCATTATTTCCTTCAGTCTCCCACTTGTCCTTAGGGACAAGTGTGCATTTCCTAATTCCTTTGTCGCTCGATGCTTGCTCTTGAACATAAGGTAAGAAATGTCATCCTTATTAGGTCCAGAGGTGTTTCTCGGTTTCAGAGTTTAACTGATTAAATAAATAGATAATCATAACCTGTGATTCATCTGAGCACGGCCATGCATTTTACAGTTTCTAGCTCTCCGAGTGGCCTTGTACAACTTTCAGCATCTCATCCCGATTTATGGGAGGACAATCCTAATCTTGCGATCTTGAGATTAGACTTCGTTTGATAGGTAATTACCTGAGCGTTGCCTTTATAGCCTCCTTTTACGGTGCGACGGTTGACAACGTTAAAGTAAGCAGTTCTCAAACAAGTAATCTCAAATCACTCAGGTATTGAGGATTTAGTGTCTAATAATTTTAATGAAATTTACTTATGACATATTTTCATCTCTTACAGTAAAGTTTCATAGGTCTGTCCGATACTAGTCTTCCCAAAGTAAGTATCTATGCAAATGATTACGACATTGCCATGTCCACATAGTTCAAGAAACAGAACTACTAGTCATCTTGCATTCTAGTCGTCTAACGTTTTCTATGCGTCCATCTTTATAGAAAACTCCGACCAGGGACCATTTTCAACTTTTGACATTCAAGTTCACTTGATAGACATTTCTTAGTCACAGGACTAGTCCCGACAGTCTATCTTGAATATATCGACAAATTGAAGGGACTCATCATTTAATACTAAACCAAGATTAAATGGAATATGAAAATACATTTCATATATGATAAATGTTCAACCCCAATGTTTTACAACCATGGGCCTCTAACCCATCTTTAAAACAATTAATGGAATTCAAAGCTATGCTTGATTTCCAGTGCCACAATGTGATCGAGTGTTGTTTCTCACTTGTTGCATAGGTTTAGTTATCATTCTTTGCCAATCTTAATATCCTTTTCATCGAATGTTTTTCGAGATAGATGATAAGATCTTTTGAGTATGTTTATTTTGTGATCTAGTCTTTTCTTGCTTTATTAGAGGTTCTACGTATTTTGTGAAGGAAATAGTGCCCTTGGTCCAAGTATGCATATAATATTAAGTCTAATAAATGCGGTTCAGTATTAATTGACAAGTTAATAATTCAGTGAGATCAATTGAGCTGAATGCCTAGCTAGAGGCCGCTTCAGTTCAAGTGGAATTAATTATATTAATCCACAGCTTACTCTTGACTGAACCGGTAGGGTCACACAAATAGTACGTAAACGAATCAAGTATTTAATGGAATTAAATACTCCATCTATGGATATTCGGAATCGACGGATCTTGGTTTCAATGGGAGCTGAGATCGTCACAAGCAAGAAATGAATACTCCGGAAACGATGATATTGCCAGAAACGGAAATATGGATCGTATCGGAAATACAAATATTATCCAAGTCGTAGATGTTGCCGGAAACGGAAACATGGTACGTATCGGAAAATATTATCGGAAATGGAAATATTGCCGGAATCGGAAATATTGCCGGAAACGGAAATATTGTCAGAATCGGAAATATTATCGGAATCGGAAAATAATTCCGGAAACGGAAATATTAAATATTTGTTCGAAACGGAAATTAATTCCGGAATCGGAAATAGTAAATATTGTTCGTATCGGAAATGAATTCCGGAACCGGGAATTTAATCGGAAGCGCATCGTACGAATTAGCATCGGACGAGGCTTGCTAGACGAAGGCCCAGCACGAAGACAGGCCCACGCCCAGCAAGCCGAGCGCCCAACACGAAGGCCACAAGCCTCGCCATGCCCAGCGCAAGGCCAGGCCCAGCAAGGCTGTTGGGGCGCGCGCTGATCATGCTCGTGGGATGCGAGGCAGCGCTCATGCGTGTGGGCCGCAAGGCCTGCGCGGTGCGTGCTTCCCTCGTGTTCGTGCGACGTTCGTGTTCGTAACGAATCCTAATCCTATCGGAATTCGTACATTGATTAAATCCTAATCCTAAAAGATTAAATTTATTATTTAGAGTTCTAATAGGATTATAATTCCTTTCCATAAACTCTATAAATAGGTGCCTAGGGTCACATATTTACATCGAGATTTGAAGTATTCAAAAGGTAAGATTTTCAATCAAAAATCAGCCAAACACTTGCAACCCAAATAGCCGAAATTCCTAGTAACCTTAAGGGCGATTCTAGTTGGTCAAGCTTAAGGCGGATCCGGACGTACTGTGGACTATCTACGAAGGGACGACACTTGGAGTCCTAAAGACTTGTTCTTGTTCGGTTTGGGCGCAGCTAGGGAGGGCACGCTACAAAGTGTATGCATCTGAATTATGCTAAATGATTATGTGTAAATAATATGTTTCCTGGCTTTATGGTTTTTCCGCATGATTTATGTTTATTCATATGTATCATAACCTAACAATGGTATCAGAGCCTCTTATTATTGTCATAATCTAAATTGCATGAACATGGTTAAATTTTACAAATTTGCAAAGAATTAAAGGGGTGATTAATTTTCGTAATTAATTGCAAATTGCGTTTTTTTAATTATATGTACGCAGTTTTTCAGCAGTTTCTTCGTTACTCATCCAAATCGAGTGATTTTTGTGTCAATTTCGCATGTAAAAGGCATTCTAAATTTTTGACAAAAATAATACTTCCTCCGTCTTTTAATACTCGCTACGTTTGGACTTTTGCAACTATTCATATAATCTACTTTGACTATTCTTAGTGCTTTTTATATAAGATAAAACATAGTCATGTGGGATCTTGTTAGATTCGTCTCAATGTGTATTTTCAAAATATCAACTTTTTATAATTTTTGCATAAAGAGAATGTAAGATATAAATGATCAAAGTTGTGCATTGGCATGCGTGAAACTAACAAACGTTGCGAGTATTAAAAGACGGAGGAAGTATTATTTTTCGGCCGAACCCAGAATTCCTAAATTCGAAGCCTAACTATGACTTTTCGGAGGTTTTAGTTTTTCGAACGCAAAAGTTTGTAAATTTAAGATGTTAAATTAAGTATTTGCGATTCTTGTTGAAAAATCTTGAGTTTTTGATTGACCTACTGTATATGTTTAACAATTATGAATGCCTATACTTGTTAATTATACAACCTAATTTGTAATTATAATTAATTTGTTGAAACTCGAATAATTTAGAATTGATTTGATTTTCATGATTAATTAATAATTTAATTAGGTACCAATGATTAAAATCCACCATAAAAATTGTTAATTTATGTTAAATTTTTAATTTTTATGACCTAGATTTGAATCCATGTTAATCGGAAATTAATTGATTAATAAATTTTCGATTTTTCGCCCTAAAATTATGAAATTAATATGATTTATTAATTTGTCATTAATTTTGGAAATAAAAGTTTTAATTTTTATGCAATTCGCTCATAAAACTTGCACGCACAAAGCAATGGACGCTACGTGTTACCCTTAAGGGGTGTTGTATAGTGCGGGCATGCGACGACGAGCAAGGGAGCTCGTCGCCCATGCGGTACGATGCAACGAGCAAGAGCCATGGCACACGAGCACAAGGCAGCACGCTGCCCTGTGTCGAGTGTTGTGCGCATATGGGCCAGTGGGCAAGGGCGAAGGGCCAAGGCGCAAGCCATCGGGCAGACGCGTGTGGGCAGCAAGCGTGCTGCGCCACAGCGCGCGCTGCCACGCCCAGCAAGCAAGCAGACGTAAGGCGAGCAGGCGCGACGAGCGAGCGGGCACGCACAGCGTGGCCTACGCTGCTGCGTTGCGTGTGGCCTGCTTGCGTGTTGCTATACGAACAGTCGAGGGGCGCTAAGCCTCGTGCACTCGACGGGGCTTGGGCGCAAGCCCAAGTGCTCGTCGTGTTACGATTGTCGCGTTTTAAATTTTAATTTGAGATTTTCAGTTCGAGTAATTTTAATTAATTTTAAAATTAATAATTTAAATTGTTTTCTCGGGATTTAATTTTGATTATTATAATTATTATAAATTTTAATTTATACTAATTATTTGACTAAAATTAAACCTTGAATTAATTTAAATTCATTTAATTCAACTGAAAATAAATTAAATAAAGTGGATTCAATTATAAATTTATATGAGCTTTAAATTTTAATTAAATTTGTATGTTTCCGGTTAGACTAGAAATACATTTTTATGTTTAAAATTAGTAAGCATATGAATTTATTGGTTTAAGTGGGAGCAATTTTAGTTATAAACTCTTGATTAGGTCTACAAATCTTTTAAGGTTAACAACTTGATTAGAATTAATAAGGACTGAATAATTGGTAGATTATTGGTGCCTTTGATTAATTGCTGCAAATATTTATGTGATGCATAACGTGTTTTACTTACCTGCTATGTGGGCCATTCATGATAATGAATGGGTGAATGGTATATATTGTATATGTACTGTTTTGCAGGTTATGAAGTGACTAGTATGGCCCAAATAGGATAGAAAATATGGTCAGCGTACCATTAATTTGAATGTAATTGGTCTAAAGCACCAAATTTGTTTTTCAATTAAAATATGGTCTGCGTACCATCAAATAGTTGTAATTAATTTAATTATAGCTTATCCTATTTGAAGAAAATGGCGCCTCCCACGGAGATTTTCAAGACGGACTTTGAAGTTGAAGCTTCAAGATGAAGTCAGCCCATACTAGATCACATTTATCTTATGCATGCTTTAAGTTATTTATTGCTATTAAATATGTCTTAAATATGCATGAGATCAAAGCTTGATTATGTTGCATGATTATAGATTTTAGTTCACTTAAAATCTAACCAACATAGTAAGAGCCTTAAGTTCCAAACTTAAAAATTGAGTTAAAAGGTGCCATGCCAAAATAACACTTACTTGGATATCCTTTACATCGATCTTAGTAATAGTTTTCCGCCATAGCGATGTGTTACTTATCGATACTAAAGGGGTAAGGTACACAAATAATTGTGAGTACATGTTAGTTTTGGTGAAACTCAACGATATAAGTAAGGAGTCCTTTTATGTCGTGGAAAAATCGATAGGTTTACCTAATAAGTTCTTAGACGTACCTATCAACCAAGAGTAGTTTCTAGACTATTAGCAAAAGGCTTTTGCTTACCTAAAAGATTTTAGAATTGAGTCTAAATACATAATGTGCTTAATTCTTCAATGGTTTTTAGGGTCTTGGAATCATTTTATTCACACCTGCCGGAACAATAAAATCGAATAAAATGCTAATGACTTGTTTAAATTGCCTGATTGCTTTAATTTCAAGTTATTATTCATGATAAATGTTTATACTTTGCATGCTTCAATGTATGTTTTAATTATTGTTTATAATTAAGTATCTTGCACTGCAGTAAATCCTTTTAGAAAGGTAACAGTAAATTTCCTCGATTGGTAGTGAATCCAAGAACGATTCATGGAAATGAGAGAAAATGAGCAATTTAAATGTACGTTTCTTATAGCGACTTTTATGGTTGTTTTCGAGTATCAAAATCGAATGGCAAACCGATTGGTGCTTGTGAATTCAAAATACAATGTAGTTTTGAGATCATAAAAGCATTGAGTTTAAACGCTCAGCTTTACCAATGGTTAACAACCCAATATCTTTGACCATTTAATTCTCGAATGAGTCTAGTCCCTAGACATTCGAATAGATTGATGCTTAGAGAACTTTAGAAGCTTCTGGTAAGATCATCTAGTTGAAACAGAATATTCAACATAAATGGTAAGAACCTTGTTGGAGTGACATTGGACATGTCTAACAAAGTATAAAAGTCAACATTAAAGAATTCAATTCTTAAGACTATAAGAAAGGGTACAAGAAATAGGAAAACAAGGAACAAATGAAAGGAATTTACGATTCCGTTTCTACCTATAAGTGACCTAGCAATCAAACTTCCTTGGTATTATGTACCGCTTGAGGTTCTTACTTCGGTAATAACTCAAACAATGGAAGCTAGGCTACACTAATGGCCTAAAAGTGGGAAATGAAGCATGGCAATGCTACATTAGTTGTAGGGTCATCTAGTTTGTTTTAAGTCCTTTCAAAGGCTGGAACTTAATGGCTATTTTGTTCCATAATCAGCATACCTAGATTTCTGTTTTCAAACACAGAAAGACTCACATTCAAGAAAAACAAAAACAATGTTTGTTTGTTTATTTGAATGAAATGGTCAATTACGGGTTGAGTCAATATGGTTGATTAAAACAAACAACTCTTTAACAATAAGAACTTTACTAGGTTAAAATCAACCCCTTGATTTGAGTTCCACTAATCTTTGGCATTGTTGCTTAGACCATATCAACAAGTAAACATTCAAAAGCACTATTTTGATGGACTTTTGAAAGTTCATTGATTTCTAGATCAATTTAAGACAACTAGTCTTACTTGTTGAAAGTAACAAAAGATATGAACTATTGTTAGAACGCCTAGACGATAGAGTTCAAAGCTAAAGAAAGGTTTTATGACTTTATTATTTCATACAGATTTGAGTGAATATAGGTTTATTTACTCAATGTGATATAAGTTTGAATCTGTTTGGCTAGTTCGAAGATTCAGAAGTATAAAATCCACTTGGCAAGAAATCATAAAGATCTAGGTTAGATCATGTTGATGATTACTTAAGTCAAGAATGATCATCAATAATTGTGTGTAGTAAATTCACAATCTAGCTCCATAAGATATGGCATATCTAAGTTGGAATGATCGAAGTCAATTAGTACTTGATTCGATCAATGATGAATCATAAAGAATTTTCCTATAATTTCTAAACAAAATGCTCAACTACCACCAAACTAAACCAAATTCGTCAAAGCTATTGAAAAGTAATTTCGGAATATCTTTTCATAATATATCTAAAGAGTTCCTAAACTCAGTGGGAGCTTAGTGTTATTCAACAAACAAAGGCCCAAGAATAGATATATGTTTCATTGTGATTTATTCAAATGAAACACAAGGGTATTGTCTCTACCACGAATTTTTGAGAACATAATGTTTGTTTGCTCGAAATGATGTCCTTTTGGAGATTCGTTTCCAAAATGACAAGTGGGAGAAAATAGACCTCGATAGTCTTCGAGGCGAACAACAAACATAAATCGGACATTCCGGAGGCTTTTCAAAGTGCTTCAGAAAATCCGAACTTATTCTTTAAGGACTTTAGAAGTGGCTTTAAAGAATAGACATCTCTTAGAAGACTTTACAAGTGCTTCAAGGAGAACAGAATATTCAAAGGACTTTCAAGTGGCTATTGCTATTCTATTGTTTGATGTTCTATACCCAAGTAGGCATAGAGTTCAAGTCACTGAAACTATGAGATTCTTGTATTAGATAGTGAAGAAACATGGAGTTCAGGTCACTGAAGCTATGCGATTCTTCTATTAGATAGTGAAGAAACCTACAACTTACAGTCAAACTATTATCATGTAGATTAATGAGTTTGTGACCTGTAAGAAAGCTATGACAAAACCCAGGTTCCCTAAAATGGTTAGAAGCCATATATAGACTCAAACGTTTTAAATGGTTAGAGGCCATAAAACATACTCAATGTTTTGATGACAAAATTGAAATTTTGTTCATTTGCAAGAATAGTTTCACACCTATTGGTTGCAAGTTTGTTTTAAGGATAAAAACCATCAAAAATGAAATTGTGTTCACACACAAAGCTAGATTAGTTGCTAAAGGTTACAAGCAAATTCACTGTGGATTGTGTTGAAACCTCATGCATAATCGTAATGCTCAAGTCTATAATTCAAGCAATGATTGCATATTGGTACATATAGCAATTGGATGACAAAACGTATTCCTCAATCAAATGTTGGAATAAACTATGTACATGGTATGTCATAGGATTTGTGGATCCAAATAAATGCTTGAAAAAGAAAGCTAGCTTATAAAATCTAAGTACAGATTTAAGCAAGCAATTGGGAATTGGAATTGTATTTTAGTGAACCTAATCATTATTTTAGTTTCATAAAATGTACATAATTCTTATAGATATATAAGAAGTTTAGTGGGAGTACGTAAAACTTAATTGGTCCTATGTGTATCACACACATATCTCTCTATTGTGAAATAACATTCAAATGCTAATGACTTAGATTTCAAATTATTCATCAATGATGGACCATGGCGAAACTTAGTACATACTGGGTATTAAGATCTATTTAAGATCTTATAATATTGTTTTAGATTAAGTAATGGCATTTACTAAATCAAACACGGAAGACTCCATTGGAGATATTCGACCCATGTGAATAAATCTAAGTAATGAATGTTTGAACTATGTATAAGCATTTACTAAGTTAAACATCAAAGGATCTAAGTGAGATTCTTAACCTATATTATATGTCAAAGATTTAGCTGGATTTAGTATCTACTGAAATTAAATGAGCTAAAGTTACATGAATAGAATTCAATTGGGAATTATTCTGCAAAAGAATTTATCATGTATAATATAATATGAGGATCGCCAAAAACGTATCGTATGACTTTAGGCATGACGAACATATACCAATCTCTATTGATCTAAGTAAAGATTAACTAGATTGAGATCAAGAAAAACTTATGGTACTTGAAAAGGTACATAAGATTAGTTCTTGATTCAAGGAAATAAAGATATGCTAAATATTGATGCTACACGCATAAACACTGGCAAAGGATCAAGCAAGATTCCTTTGGAGTTAACCATTGACAAGGACGAGCTAAAGAGCATCGTGTTTTGAAATGGCAACATGGATTGGAGACCATGAGTTGTTGCGTGGGAAATTAAAATAATAATTTCTATGTTATAAGATATAGTTGGAAAGTCTTCCACATATCTGTGAACTGCTTGGATAAGGAAATCCAAACAAAGCATCACTAGCAACCTAAACAGTTGAAGTAAAAGTACTTATTGCCTAAGAAGCAATAAAACAGGGTTGTTTATGATAAAGAGTTCTTCATTGAACTTGGGTAGATCACATGTCTGTTGACTTAATAGTTCTTCATTGCAAAATGCGTAGAACCACTATCGAAGTAAGAAAGACTAGATCACATAATAAACAAACTCAAAAGATCTTATCATCCTATCTCGAAGAACATTCGATGAAAAGGATATTAAGATTGGCAAAGCATGATAACTAAACCTATGCAACAAGTGAGAAGCAACACTCACATTGTAGCACTGGAAATCAAGCATAGCTTTGAATTCCATGAACTGTTTTAAAGATGGATTAGAGGCCCATGGTTGTAAAATGTTGGGGTTGAACATTTATCATATATGAAATGCATTTTTCATATTGCATTTAATCTTGGTTTAGTATTAAGTGATGAGTCCCTTCAATTTGACCAGTCCTGTGACTAAGAAATGTCTATCAAGTGAACTTGAATGTCAAAAGTTGAAAATGGTCCCTAGTCGGAGTTTTCTATAAAGATGGACGCATAGAAAACGTTAGACGATTAGAATGCAAGATGACTAGTAGTTCTGTTTCTTGAAATATGTGGACATGGCAATGTCGTAATCATTTGCATAGATACTTACTTTGGGAAGACTAGTATCGGACAGACCTATAAAACTTTACTGTAAGAGATGAAAATCTGTCATAAGTAAATTTCATTAAAATTATTAGACACTAAATCCTCAAATACCTGAGTGATTTGAGATTACTTGTTTGAGAACTGGTTACTTTGACGTTGACCAACCGTCGCACCGTAAAAGGAGGCTATAGAGGCAACGCTCAGGTAATCACCTATCAAACGAAGTCTAATCTCAAGATCGCAAGATTGGGATTTTCCTCCCATAAATCGGGATGAGATGCTTAAAAGTTGTACAAGGCCACTCGGAGAGCTAGAAACTGTAAAATGCATGGCCGTGCTCGGATGAATCATAGGCTATGATTATCTGTTTATTTGATCAGTTGAACTCTGAAACCGAGAAACATCTCTGGACGTAATAAGGATGACAACTCTTACCTTATGTTCAAGAGCAAGCATCGAGCGACAAAGGAATTAGGAAATGCACACTTGACTCTAAGGACAACTGGGAGACTGAAGGAAATAATGCCCTTGGTCCAAGTATGCATATAATATTAAGTCTAATAAATGCGGTTCAGTATTAATTGACAAGTTGATAATTCAGTGAGATCAAGTGAGCTGAATGCCTAGCTAGAGGCCGCTTCAGTTCAAGTGGAATTAATTATATTAATCCACAACTTGCTCTTGACTGAACCCATAGGGTCACACAAATAGTACGTAAACGGATCAAGTATTTAATGGAATTAAATACTCCATCTATGGATATTCGGAATCGACGGATCTTGGTTTCAGTGGGAGCTGAGATCGTCACAAGCAAGAAATGAATACTCCGGAAACGATGATATTGCCGGAAACGGAAATATGGATCGTATCGGAAATATAAATATTATCCAAGTCGTAGATGTTGTCGGAAACGGAAACATGGTACGTATCGGAAAATATTATCGGAAATGGAAATATTGCCGGAATCGGAAATATTACCGGAAACGGAAATATTGTCAGAATCGGAAATATTATCGGAATCGGAAAATAATTCCGGAAACGGAAATATTAAATATTTGTTCGAAACGGAAATTAATTCCGGGATGGGAAATATTAAATATTGTTCGTATCGGAAATGAATTCCGGAACCGGGAATTTAATCGGAAGCGCATCGTACGAATTAGCATCGGACGAGGCTTGCTAGACGAAGGCCCAACACGAAGCCAGGCCCAAGCCCAGCAAGCCGAGCGCCCAACACGAAGGCCACAAGCCTCGCCAGGCCCAGCGCAAGGCCAAGCCCAGCAAGGCTGCTGGCGCGCGCGCTGAGCATGCTCGTGGGCTGCGAGGCAACGCTCATGCGTGTGGGCCGCAAGGCCTGCGTGTTGCGTGCTTCCCTCGTGGTCGTGCGACGCTCGTGTTCGTAACGAATCCTAATCCTATCGGAATTCGTGCATTGATTAAATCCTAATCCTAAAATATTAAATTTATTATTTAGAGTTCTAATAAGATTCTAATTAATAAATCCATATCCTAGTAGGATTATAATTCCTTTCCATAAACTCTATAGATAGGTGCCTAGGGTCACATATTTACATCGAGATTTGAAGTATTCAAAAGGTAAGATTTTCAAGCAAAAATCAGCCAAACACTTGCAACCCAAATAGCCGAAATTCCTAGTAACCTTAAGGGCGATTCTAGTTGGTCAAGCTTAAGGCGGATCCGTACGTACTGTGGACTATCTACGGAGGGACGACACTTGGAGTCCTAAAGACTTGTTCTTGTTCGGTTCGGGCGCAGCTAGGGAGGGCACGCTACAAAGTGTATGCATCTGAATTATGCTAAATGATTATGTGTAAATAATATGTTTCCTGGCTTTATGGTTTTTCCGCATGATTTATGCTTATTCATATGTATCATAACCTAACATTTTTCAATGAAGAACCATTAAGTTAGCAGACATGTGATCTTCCCAAGTTCAGTGAAGAACTCTTTAACGTAAACAATAACCCTGTTTTATTACTTCTTAGGCAATAAGTTCTTTTACTTCAACTGTTTAGGTCGCTAGTCATGATTTGTTTGGATTTACTTATCCAAGCAGTTCACAGATATGTGGGAGACTTTCCATTTATATCTTAGAACATTAATATTTTAATTTCCCACGCAACAACTCATGGTCTCCAATCCATGTTGCCATTTTCAAAACCGATGCGTACAACTCGTTCTTGCCAATGGTTAACTCCAAGGGATCTTGCTTGATCCTTTGCCAGTGTTTATGCGTGTAGCATCAATATTTAGCATATCTTTATTTCCTTGAATCAAGAACTACTCTTATGTACCTTTTCAAATACCATAAGTTTTTCTTGATCTCAATCTAGGTGATCTTCACTTAGATCAATAGAGATTGGTATATGTTCGTCATGCCTAAAGTCATACGATACGTTTTTGGCGATCCTCATATTATATTATACATGATAAATTCTTTTGCAGAATAATTCTCAATTGAATTCTATTCATGTAACTTTAGCTCATTCAATTTCAGTAGATACTGAATCCAGCTAAATTCTTTGACATATAATATAGGTTAAGAATCTATTCAGATCCTTTGATGTTTAACATAGTAAATGCTTATACATAGTTCAAACATTCCTTTACTTAGATTTATTCATATGTGTCGAATGTCTCCGATGGAGTCTTTCGTGTTTGATTTAGTAAATACCATTACTTAACAATATTATAAGATCTTTGTAACTAGATCTTAATACCCAGTATGTACTAAGTTTCGCCTTGGTCCATCATTGATGAATAATATCAAATCTAAGTCATTAGCATTTGAATGTTATTTCACAATAGAGAGATATGTGTGTGATACACATAGGACCAATTAAGTATTATGTACTCCCACTAAACTTCTTATATATCTATAAGAGTCATGTACATTTTATAAAACTAAAATACTTATTAGTTTCACTAAATACATTTCCAATTCCCAATTGCTTGCTCAAATCTGCACTTAGATTTTATAAGCTAGCTTTCCTTTTCAAGCATTTATTTGGATTCACAAATCCTATGACATGCCATGTACATAGTTTCCTCCAGCATTTGACTGAGGAAGATGTTTTGTCATCCAATTGCCATATGTACCAATATGCAATCATTGCTTGAATTATAGACTTGAGCATTACGATTATGCATGAGGTTTCAACACAATCCATGCCATGAATTTTCTTGTAACCTTTAGCAACTAATCTAGCTTTGTGTGTTAACAAAATTCTATGTTTGATGGTTTTTAATCCTTAAAACCAATTTGCAACCAATAGTTGTAAACCATTCTTGCAAATCAACAAAATTTCAATTTTGTCATCAAAATATTGATTCTGTTTTATGGCCTTTAACCATCTAAAACATTTGAGTCTATATATGGCCTCTACCCATTTTAGGGAATTTGGGTTTCGTCATAGCTTTCTTACAAGTCACAAGCTCATTAATCAACATAATAGTTTGACTGCAAGTTGTAGGTTTCTTTACTGTCTAATAGAAGAATCTCATAGTTTCATTGACCTGAACTATATGTTTCTTCACTATCTAATAGAAGAATCTCATAGTTTCAGTGACTTGAACTCTATGCCTACTTGGGTATAGAACATCAAACAATAGAATATCAACAGCCACTTGAAAGTCCTTTGAATATTCTGTTCTCCTTGAAGCACTTGTAAAGTCTTCTAAGAGATGTCTATTCTTAAAAGCCACTTCTAAAGTCCTTAAAGAATACGTGATCGGATTTTCCAAAAAAAAAAAGCTTCGAAAAGCCTCCGGAATGTCCGTTTATGTTTGTTGTTCGCCTAGAAGACTTTCGAGGTCTATTTTCTCCCACTTGTCATTTTGGAAACGAATCTCCAAAAGGACATTATTTCGAGCAAACAAACATTATGTTCTCAAAAATTTGTGGTAGAAACAATACCTTTGTGTCTCATTTGAATAAATCACAATGAAACATATATCTATACTTGGGCCTTAGTTTGTCGAATAACAAACACTAAGCTCCCACTGAGTTTAGCAAGTCTTTAGATATATATTATGGAAAGATATTCTGAAATTACTTTTCAATAGCTTTGACGAATTTGGTTTAGTTTGGTGGTAGTTGAGCATTTTGTTTTAGAAATTATAGGAAAAATCTTTATGATTCATTATTGATCGAATCAAGTGCTAATTGACTTCGATCATTCCAACTTAGATATGCCATATCTCATGGAGCTAGATTGTGAAATTACAACACACAATCATTGACGATCATTTTTGGTCTCAAGTAGTCATTAACATGATCTATCCTAGATCTTTATGATTTCTTGCCAAGTGGATTTTATACTTCTGGATCTTTGAACTAGCCAAACAGATTCAAACTTATATCACATTTGAGTAAATAAACCTATATTTACTCAAGTCCATGTGAAATAATAAAGTCATAAAATCTTTCTTTAGCTTTGAACTCTATTGTCTAAGCGTTCTAACAATAGTCCATATCCTTTGTTACTTTCAACAAGTAAGACTAGCTTGTCTTGAATGATCTAGAGATCAATCAACTTTCAAAAGTCCATCAAAATAGAGCTTTAGAACGTTAACTTGTTGACATGGTCTAAGCAACAATGCTAAAGGTTTGTGGAACTCAAATCAAGAGGTTGATTTGAACCTAGTAAAGTTCTTATTGTTTAAAGAGTTGTTTGTTTTAATCAAGCATATTGACTCAACCCGTAAATGACCATTTCATTCAAATAAACAAACAAACAAGCATTGTTTTTGTTCTTCTGAATGTGAGTCTTTCTGTGTTTGAAGCAGAAATTTAGGTATGCTGATTATGGAACAAAATAGCCATTAAGTTCTAGCCTTGAAAGGACTTAAAACAAACCAGATGACCCTACAACTAATGTAGCATTGCCATGCTTCATTTCCCACTTGTAGGTCATTAGTGTAGTCTAGCTTCCATTGTTTGAGTTATTACCGAAGTAAGAACCTCAAGCGGTATATGATACCAAGGAAGTTTGATTGCTAGGACACTTTTCTTTAAACATAAACTTTTAGGTAGAAACGGAATCGTAAATTCCTTTCATTTGTTCCTTGTTTTCTTATTTCCTATACCCTTTCTTATAGTCTTAAGAATTGAATTCTCTAGTGTTGACTTTTATGCTTTGTTAGACATGTCCAATGTCATTCCAAAGTTTTTACCATTTTATTTTATGTTGAATATTCTTTTCAACTAGATGATCTTACCAGAAGCTTCTAAAGTTCTCTAAGCATCGATCTATTCGAATGTCTAGGGACTAGACTCATTCGAGAACTAAATGGACAAAGATATTAGGTTGTTAACCATTGGTAAAGCTGAGCGTTAAAACTCAATGCTTTATGATCTCAAAACCACATTGTATTTTGAATTCACAAGCACCAATCGGTTTGCCATTCGACTTTGATACTCGAAAACAACCATAAAAATCGCTAAAAGAAACGTACATTTTAAATTGCTCATTTTCTCTCATTTCCATGAATCGTTCTTGGATTCATTACCAATCGAGGAAATTTACTGTTACCTTTCTAAAAGGATTTACCGCAGTGCAAGATATTTAATTATAAACAATAATTAAAACATACATTGAAGCATGAAAAGTCTAAACATTTATCATGAGTAATAACTTGAAAATTAAAGCAATCATGCAATTTAAACAAGTCATTAGCATTTTATTCGAATTTATTGTTCCGACAGGTGTGAATAAAATGATTCCAAGACCCTAAAATCATTGAAGAATTAAGCACATTATGTATTTAGACTCAATTCTAAAATATTTTAGGTAAACAAAGCCTTTGCTAATAGTCTAGAAACTACTCTTGGTTGATAGGTACGTCTAAGAACTTATTAGGTAAACCTATCGCATTTGCCACGACATAAAAGGACTCCTTACTTATATCGTTGAGTTTCACCAAAACTAACATGTACTCACAATTATTTGTGTACCTTACCCCTTTAGAATCAATAAGTAACACCTCGTTATGGCGGAAAACTATTACTAAGATTGATGTAAAGGTTATCCAAGTAAGTGTTATTTTGGCATGGCACCTTTTAACTCAATTTTAAAGTTTGGAACTTAAGGCTATTACTATGTTGGTTAGATTTTAAGTGAACTAAAATCCTTAATCATGCAACATAACCAAGCCATAATCTCATGCATAATTAAGACATATTTAAAGCAATAAATAACTTAAAACATGCATAAGATATAAATGTGATCTAGTATGGCCCGACTTCATCTTGAAGCTTCAACTTCAAAGTCCGTCTTGAAAATGGATTGGAAACTCCGTCTTGAATTTCACCATGGGAGGCGCCATTTTTTTCAAATAGGATAAGCTATAATTAAACTAATTACAACTATTTGATGGTACGCAGACCATATTTAAAAGCAATAAAATTTGGTACTTTGGACCAATATTTACATTCAAATTAATGGTACGGAGACCATATTTTCTATCCTATTTGGGCCATACTAGTCACTTTTCAATAACCTGCAAAACAGTACATATACAATATATACCATTCACCCATTCATTATCATGAATGGCCCACATAATTGGTTAGTAAAACACATGTTATGCATCACATAAATATTTGCAGCAATTAATCAAGGGCACCAATAATCTACCAATTATTCAGTCCTTATTAATTCTAATCAAGTTGTTTTAACCTTAAAGGATTGTAGGCCTAATCAAGAGTTTATGAATAAAGGCTCCCACTTAAACCAATAACTTTACATGCTTTACTAATTTTAAACATAAAAATGTATTTCCTAGTCTAACCGGAAACATACAAATTTAATTAAAATTTAAAGCTCATATAAATTTATAATTGAATCCATTTAATTTATTTTCAGTTGAAATAAAATGAATTTAAACTAATTCAAGGTTTTAATTTTAGTAAAATAATTAGTATAAATAAAATTTATAATAATTAGATTATTCAAAATTAAATTCCGAGAAAACAATTTAAATTACGAATTTTAAAATTAATTAAAATCGTTTCCGAACTGAAAATTTAAAATTAAAATCAAAATGAATCAATCATAACAAGACGAGGCACTTGGGCTTGCGCCCAAGCCCCGTCAAGTGCACGAGGCAGCATCGCCCCTCGACTAATCGTACAGCACCACGCAAGCAAGCCACACGCAACACAGCAAGCCCAGGCCACGCTGCGCGCATCCCGCTCACTCGTCGCGTCTGCTTGCTTCGCTGGGCGCGGCAGTGCGCGCTGTGGCGCAGCTCGCTTGCTGCCCACACGCGACTGCACGCTTGGCTTGCGTCAACGCCCATCGCCCTCGCCCTTGCCCCTTTGCCCACGCTGCACACAGAACTCGACACAAGGGCATCGTGCTACCTTGTGCTCGTGTGCCATGGCCCTTGCTCGCTGCATTGTACCGCATGGGCGACGAGCTCCCTTGCTCGTCGTCGCATGCCCGCACTATACAACACCCCTTAAGGGTAACACGTAGAATCCATTGCTTTGTGCGTGCAAGTTTTATGAGCGAATTGCATAAAAATTAAAACTTTTATTTTAAAATTAATGACAAAAATTAATAAATCATATTAATTTCATAATTTTAG
This sequence comes from Spinacia oleracea, assembly GCF_020520425.1. Lineage (NCBI taxonomy): Eukaryota > Viridiplantae > Streptophyta > Magnoliopsida > Caryophyllales > Amaranthaceae > Spinacia > Spinacia oleracea. The sequence continues at coordinate 4,546,075 of NC_079487.1, read as the reverse complement.
GGCGAAAAATCGAAAATTTATTAATCAATTAATTTCCGATTATCTCGGACTCAAATCTAGGTCATAAAAATTTAAAATTTATCATAAATTAACAATTTTTATGGTGGTTTTTAATCATGGATACCTAATTAAATCGTCAATTAATTATGAAAATCAAATCAAATTCTAAATTATTCGAATTTCAACAAATTAATTACAATTACAAATTAGGTTGTATAATTAACAAGCTTAGGCACTCAAATGTTAAACATATGCAGTAGGTCAATCAAAAATTCAAGATTTAACAACAAGAATCGCAAATATTCAATTTAACATCTTAAAATTACAAACTTTTGCGTTCGAAAAACTAAAACCTCCGAAAAGTCATAGTTAGGCTTCGAATTTGGGAATTCTGGGTTCGGCCGAAAAATAGTGTTTTTGTCAAAATTTTAGAATGCCTTTTACATGAGGAATTGACACAAAAATCACTCGATTTCGTTGAGTAACGAAGAAACTGCCGAAAAACTACGTACATATAATTAAATAAATGCAATTTGCAATTAATTAACAATTACAAAAATTAATCACCCCTTTTAATTCTTTGCAAATTCGTAAAATTTAACCATATTAAGCAATTATTATGGAATTAATTAGAGGCTCGTGATACCACTGTTAGGTTATGATACATATAAACGAATATAAATCATGCGGAAAAACCATAAACGTCAGGATTCCAAATTAATTGCCACATAACAATTAGCATAATTTAAATGCATACACTTTGTAGCGTGCCCTCCCTTGCTGCGCCCGAACCGAACAAGAACAAGTATTTAGGACTCCAAGTGTCGTCCCTTCGTAGAAAGTCCACAGCACGTCCGGATCCGCCTTAAGATTGACCAACTAGGATCGCCCTTAAGGTACTAATAATACTCGGCTAATATGGGCAAGTGTTTGGCTGAATTTTTGCTCAAATTCTTACCTTTGAATACTTGAAAACTCGTTATAAATTATGAGCCCTGAACTCATATTTATAGGCCATGGAATAAGCAATCGAATCCTACTAGGATACGAATTAATTTAATCAGAATCCTAGCAGAACTCTAATATTAATTAATCTATCTTTTTAGGATTAGGAAATTTAATCAACAAATGAATCCTATACGCATTAGGCTTCGTATGTGAACACAAACACACACGCACGCACAGCAGCCCACGAGGGGCGCCATGCGCGTGCGCACATCCCGAGCAATCGCAGCCCACTCGCCATGAAGCCCACGAGCTGCCGCAGCCTTGGGCGCGCGCTGGGCCTGCCTTGCGGTGGGCCTGGCGCAACCTTGGGCTGGCGTGTTGTGGCGCGCGTTTCCCTTGCTGGACGTGGGCCTGGCTTCGTGCAGGGCCTTCGTCTAGCAAGTTCGTCTGATGCTAATTCGTACGACGCGCTTCCGATTAATTTCCCGATTCCGGAATTCATTTCCGGTACGAACAATATTTAACATTTCCGATTCCGGAATTCATTTCCATCTCGAACAAATATTTAATATTTCCGTTTCCGGAATTATTTTCCGATTCCGATAATATTTTCGATTCTGACAATATTTCCGTTTGCGGCAATATTTCCGATTCCGGCAATATTTCCATTTACGATAATATTTTCCGATACGTACCATGTTTCCGTTTCCGGCAACATCTACAACTTGGATAATATTTATATTTCCAATACGATCCATATTTCCGTTTCCGGCAATATCATCGTTTCCGGAGTATTCATTTATTTGCCTTTGACGATGTCAGCTCCCACTGAAACCAAGATCCGTCGATTCCGAATATGTATTAGATAGAGTATTCAATGCCATTAAATACTTGATCCGTTTACGTACTATTTGTGTGACCCTACGGGTTCAGTCAAGAGTAAGATGTGGATTAATATCATTAATCCACTTGAACTGAAGCGGCCTCTAGCTAGGCATACAGTTCACTTGATCTCACTGAATTATTAACTTGTATAATTAATAATGAACCGCATTTATTAGACTTATCATTAAATGCATACTTGGACCAAGGGCATTATTTCCTTCAATATGTTTCTTTGTGAGAGACTCATAGAAACAAAAGGTATTGATTCTACCACAAATCTGAGAACATATGGTTGTTGCTCTAAATAATGTCTTTTAGGAAACCATCATATTTCCAAAAAGGCAAGTGGGAGAAAAATGACCTCGAATGAACTTCAAGTCAAGCAACAAACAAATGTAGGATACTTGGAAATCTTTGGAAAAGCTCCGTACTTAGAAGCCTTTGGAAGAGCTTCATGAAGACTTTAGAAGTGCTTCAAGAGAATCCTAATACTCAAAGGACTTGAGTAATGTCTTTATAGACACTAACGTTTGATGTTCAATACTTAGGTAAAGCATATAAGAAATAGAATTCAACCAAGATAGATACATAGATATCTTGAGGAATGAAAACTATGAAGACTTTGGAAAGTGCTTCAAGAACATACGACTTACAGGTTAGCTACGACGAATTAAAATTCCCAAGTATGGTTCGAGGCCATACAAAATGGTTTGAGGCCATTTTATCCGAAATATCCTCATCTTAAAGAATCAAATCTATGATTTGGTTGATTTGCATAAAGGGTTCACTCCCATTAGTTGCAAACATGTTTTCTAAACATAGAACGTTGATTTGCATAAAGGGTTCACTCCCATTGGTTGCAAACATGTTTTCTAAACATACAACGTTGATTTGCATAAAGGCTTTACTCCCATTGGTTGCAAACATGTTTTAAAAACATACAGAGATGATATTGTATACACATACAAAAGAGAAGCTAGATTGGTGGTTAAAGATTGTAAACAACTTCACAGCGTTGATAATGTTGAAATCTTTTTCACCAAGTCGGAATGCTTGAACTATTTTGGATAAATCTGGCAATCATTGCATATGGCAATATGGCAATTGTAAAACGAAACACCTTACTCAGTTGGACTTGTAGAAAGGAATTGTGTACATCACACAATGTAAAAGTTTTGGATTCTAGATAAAAGAGGAAGCTTAAGAAATCTATTCGTAGATTAAAGCATACAAGTGGGAATTGGACCATATTTGTCTAAAAGGCTATTGAGCAATCATAGCTTTATGAAAATATGGATCATCTTATAGATGAGGAGTTTAGTGGGAGCTAGGTCAAGTTTATTGGTTCTATATATGAGATACATATCTCTCTATTGAAAATGACATTCAAATGGTTAGATTTGAAAGTATTTGTCAATATTAGAACCATGGCGAAACTTAGAACATACTGGGTTAAAGATCTATTGGATTGGATCTAAAGCGTTGTTTGGATTCTGTAAAAGTAATTACTAAATCAAACACAATGGAGAGACTCAAAAGAGACTCTCAACCCATATGGAAAGTAATTAATATTCAGCGCTGGCCCATGGCCAGCAAGCCCGCGCAAGAGCACACGAGCACACGCAGCGTGCTGGGCCGTGAGCCGCGCTGCAGCTGCTGTGTCGTTGCCTTGGCCCGCGCGCACACGCGCAGCTCGCACGGCCATGGGCCAGCGCTGCCGTGTTGTGTCCTTGCTTGCGTGCCGAGCGCCCATGGGCCTTGAGTGCTTCGCGCACTCGGCTCGTGGGCTACTCCTTGTAGTCGCGACTTAATATCGTTCCAGATATTATTTATCGTTTCGTATTCGACGAATCACCGTCGTACGATACGATTTATTTGTTTCGCCTACCTTACGAATATTCGCGATAAGATATACGATTCCGACGCAAGGTCGTATCGTATAATACGTTTACCAAAACTAATTCCCGAAAAGCTATTAAATGAATTTCCGATTCATTTAATCCATTGATCTGTTACGTGCCATTGGTGTGACATTGTAGGTTCAGTCAAGAGTAAGCTGTGAGTTTAATATTCATTAAAACTCACTGATCGGAAGCATTGCTCCAGCTAGCTGTTCCGATCACTTGATCTCACTGAATTAATTGTTCGCAATTAATCCGAACCTTGGTATTAGACTAAATGCACCTTGGGTGAAGGACATGTTGTTAGTTATGATACATATGACAAAACATAAATAATGCGGAAAACCTTAATGCCGGGAAACATATTATTTACACATAATCATTTAGCATAATTCAGATGCATACACTTTGTAGCGTGCCCTCCCTAGCTGCGCCCGAACCGAACAAGAACAAGTCTTTAGGAATCCAAGTGTCATCCCTTCGTAGATAGTCCACAGCACGTCCGGATCCGCCTTAAGTTTGACCAACTAGAATCGCCCTGAAGGTACTAGGAAATTTCGGCTAATAGGCTACAAGTGTTTGGCTGATTTTGTTCCAAAATCTTACCTTTGAATACTTCAATCCTCGATCTAAATATGTGACCCTAGGCACCTATTTATCGAGTTTATGGAAAGGAATTATAATCCTACTAGGATACTAATTACTTTAATTAGAATTTCATTAAAACTCTTTTAAACTAATTCTATCTTTATTAGGATTAGGATTTAATCAATGAACGAATTCCATCAGCTTTAGGATTCGTATCGAACACAAACGTTGAACGACCACGAGCGTACCGCACAGCCCGCGCAGGCCTTGCGGCCCACACGAGCATGCGCTGCTTGCAGCCCACGAGAGTCAGCCCGCGCGCACGCGCCTTGGCCTTGCTGGGCCTGGCCTTGCGTTGGGCCTGGCGTGGCCTTGGCTGCGTTGTGTTGGGCACTTGGCTTGCTGGACGCGGGCCTGGCTTCGTGCTGGGCCTTCGTCTAGCAAGTCTCGTCCGATGCTAATTCGTACGATGCGCTTCCGATTAAATTCTCGATTCCGGAATTCATTTCCGATACGAACAATATTTAGTATTTCCGATTCCGGAATTAATTCCCGTTTCGAACAAATATTTAATATTTCCGTTTCCAGAATTATTTTCCGATTTCGATAATATTTCCGATTCTGACAATATTTCTGTTTCCGGCAATAATTCCGATTCCGACAATATTTCCATTTCCAATAATATTTTCCGATACGTACCATGTTTCCGTTTCCGGCAACATCTACGACTTGGATAATATATATTTCCGATACGATCCATATTTCCGTTTCCGGCAATATCATCGTTTCCGGAGTATTCAGTTGCTTGCCTTTGACGATCTTAGCTCCCACTGAAACCAAGATCCGTCGATTCCGGATATCCATAGATGGAGTATTTAATGCCATTAAATACTTGATCCGTTTACATACTATTTGTGTGACCCTAAGGGTTCAATCAAGAGTAAGTTGTTTATTAATATCATTAATTCCACTTGAACAGAAGCGGGCTCTAGCTAGGCATTCAGCTCACTTGATCTCACTGAATTATTAACTTGTCAATTAATACTGAACCGCATTTATTAGACTTAACATTATATGCATACTTGGACCAAGGGCATTATTTCCTTCAGTCTCCCACTTGTCCTTAGAGTCAAGTGTGCATTTCCTAATTCCTTTGTCGCTCGATGCTTGCTCTTGAACATAAGGTAAGAGTTGTCATCCTTATTACGTCCAGAGGTGTTTTTCGGTTTAAGAGTTCAACTGATCAAATAAACAGATAATCATAGCCTATGATTCATCTGAGCACGGCCATGCATTTTGCAGTTTCTAGCTCTCCGAGTGGCCTTGTACAACTTTTAAGCATCTCATCCCGATTTATGGGGGGACAATCTCAATCTTGCGATCTTGAGATTAGACTTCGTTTGATAGGTGATTACCTGAGTGTTGCTGTGAGGGGGTCGAAAAAACACGAGGCTAATGCGTGACCTCGTCCCTCGTGGGTGTGACGATTCTTTTTATTCAATCAAGTGTAATTGGATTTCCTGTGAGTTTACACCCAATTGACTAGTAATATAGGAGTCGCCATTCAGTTTTTAACGACAATGAGAAAAACTGACAAAACCCGGTTATCGTGACATAAAGGGAGTGCAATTATGTTTGACCACGACGGCCGTAGGTTCCCTTGTGATCCCTGGTGTGGGGATCTCTCAACATACACCCGCAAGGTAGAGATTGAGGGTTCGGGGGACTGTAACTACCGAGAGAGTACTCGCTCGTCGATAACTCCAGAGGCAGGATATCCTTAATAGCTCAGCATAAATAATTGAAGGGACATGCGTTAACTATTAAACTAATCTGAGTTGATTTTAGCAATATGCAACATATAATACTAGATCGATCGCGATTATCTGATTTCGATTGCATTAAGGGACCTAGCATGATAATCCAATTTCCCAAAAATATTATATTTGTTAGGCGTGGTAGAACGATCAGATTTAGTTAGTTTAACAGTTCATAAAAAGGGCGAGGAAAGCAATTAAATCATAGAAAAGGGGCACATTACGACGCACCCTTGAGAGGTGCGTCACGGTTCTCAGAAAACTAACCACTTTGACTTTTCTATTTCTCCTTTTTATTTAACGAATCTCAAATTATGGGACAGGATACGTTCTGTTCGATTTATGGATCGATTGCGACAGAACGCGTGAACAATTTCGTAGCGTGAGGCTTAGGCTAGGGGTTGGAGTCAATACTCAGAATATGAATTGTGTGTTGTGATTTCACGTCGAACTTGGGCTATATTTATAGAAAAGAGTTTGTGGAAAGATAGAATTTCAGAGCTCTAATCCACAAAGAATTAGGAAAAAACACGTACCCAGGTAATTCCAGCGCCCAGGCCTGGGCGCCGAAGATTTCGGCGCCCAGAGCCAGGCGTTGAAAATAGGGTCTGGGCTGTTTTCTTAGTCAGATTCGGATTCCTGAAATCCGTAGTGTTTGAGACTTAATCGAGTCTTTTAGTGCGTATCAATTTCATGATGGAATGCGTCTGGGCCCGTTACGAACTCTAGGCTCGTTAGGATTTTAATTAATACGTAACTCTTATTTCCGAATCATATTAGGAATAGGATTTTCGCAGTTTTCTATCTCATTTAGGATTTATGTTGGAGTGCAACACCTAATTCTGACAGGTTTCTATCTTTTATGACTTGCCACTTTTAGAAGCTACCATTTACGGCAGTTACTATTTTTAGCAGGTTTCCATAAATAGCAGGTTTCGGGTGAAATGAAAAGGGGAATTGAGATTCGTTATTTTATAGGAGATGCGTTATCAAGTGGAGATTTATGTTTTCATCATCGAACCTTCCCTTTCGGGAATGGGGACAAAAGTAGGTGTCTACAGTTAGCCCTCACTTTGACTGAATCTTGGAGTAAGACGATGGTCAAAATATTAGACGGAGTGCGTCACACAAGCAATGGTGACCTGTTTTTTGCGAGGGTCTCACGAGCCCCCGAGTGATAACATTTGACTTAAGGGTCATCACTTTGAAGTGTCGACATATCCCTCACGTGTCATTGGGATTAGTCAACGGATAGTATAGAAACTTCCTCACTTTGTCATTGGAAGGATCTAAAGACGTATAGAAACTCCCTCACTTTGTCATTGGGAGTATCTACAGATGTTTTCGAAATCAAAGCTATAAAGTGTAATTGGGCCTGGCCAAGCCCAATCACGAGGTAAAAATGTTTTTAAAGATTCTTATTTTCAAGGTTAGCTAAACGAGAAAACCCCCTTGTTTTTATAGGACGTAAAACGAAGGAAAATCCAGCACATCGTATTTTTTGGAAAAAACGGAAAACCAATACTTTAATTTTTGGAAAAAAGGAAAAACTACTCACATCGCTCTTTTTTGGAAAAACGGAAAACCAATAACTACTCACATCGCTCTTTTTTTGCAAAAACGGAAAACCAAAGGCTACTCACATCGTTTTTGGGAAAAACGGAAAACCAAAGGCTACTCACATCGTTTTTGGGAAAAACGGAAAACCAAAGGCTACTCACATCGTTTTTAGAAAAAAACGGAAAACCAAAGGCTACTCACATCGTTTTTGGGAAAAACGGAAAACCAAAGAAAAGTTATCGCTGCAGCGACTAAGGACCTGCGCGGTTAGTGACGCAGACCCCGCCGGCTAAAGATGGCGAGCCTGTCCGCTAAGGGTGGACGTCCCTGAATTCGTTTTTTTTTTTCGACTTGGAACTCGCGTGGTTGGTGACGCGGTCTTGCGCACTGAAGATGGGCAAGTTCCTATTGCTTTTGTTCATCGTGATTTCTTTTGAGAATTTCTTTTCTTATTCATTCTCGCAGGAGAGAATTCTTTCGAGGGATGCTCGGATTTAGTTGTAACCTGAATGTGGGTTGACAACGTGCTTAGACGGACCATTGTTTTGTGGTCATCTTCTTTCGTGGTTTTGAGCTAGTCTTTTCGGCTCAATTTTGCCACTGCCTGGGTCCTTGATTAGGAGACTATGTACGAGTGTCAACGGCGACCATTCCTTGAGGTTGAAACCCGTTCTTTTGAGCTTACCCAAACATGGGACTGCGTATAGCGTAGTCCGGAAATATGATTTTGACTCCGCACACTCTTTGTTGGAGTATATATTTTTTCCGCGAGCCCCCAAGCACTTGGGCTTGTCGGTTACTTTTCGCCAAGAGGGGGACGTTTATAACGTCTTTTAATCATATTTGAGGTCGCGCTCGTACGTGCGAGCGGCCTTTATAGTGGTATGCTATTTTGGCGAAGTCGTGGAGTGCGACTTCAGTTTTCGGGCGACAAAGTTTATTTTCAAATAACATCTGGTTTAGCTTGGCCCGGATTAATCTTTTGACAGACAAACATTTTTCTTTTTGAGAAACCAACGACTTAACAATATTTTTTTGGTGTTTCGAAGAATGACCTTGATTTATTTTGTTCATATTTGGTTTGAAAAGTGTACACATATTCCTTACGCCCTCGTGGGTGTGACGATTCTTTTTATTCAATCAAGTGTAATTGGATTTCCTGTGAGTTTACACCCAATTGACTAGTAATATAGGAGTCGCCATTCAATTTTTAACGACAATGAGAAAAACTGACAAAACCCGGTTATCGTGACATAAAGGGAGTGCAATTATGTTTGACCACGACGGCCGTAGGTTCCCTTGTGATCCCTGGTGTGGGGATCTCTCAACATACACCCGCAAGGTAGAGATTGAGGGTTCGGGGGACTGTAACTACCGAGAGGAGTACTCGCTCGTCGATAACTCCAGAGGCAGGATATCTTTACTAGCTCAGCATAAATAATTGAAGGGACATGCGTTAACTATTAAACTAATCTGAGTTGATTTTAGCAATATGCAACATATAATACTAGATCGATCGCGATTATCTGATTTAAATTGCATTAAGGGACCTAGCATGATAATCCAATTTCCCAAAAATATTATATTTGTTAGGCGTGGTAGAACGATCAGATTTAGTTAGTTTAACAGTTCATAAATGGGCGAGGAAAGCAATTAAACCATGGAAAAGGGACACATTACGACTCACCCTTGAGAGGTGCGTCACGGTTCTCAGAAAACTAACCACTTTGACTTTGCTATTTCTCCTTTTTATTTAACGAATCTCAATTATGGGACAGGATACGTTCTGTTCGATTTATGGATCGATTGCGACAGAACGCGTGAACAGTTTCGCAGCGAGAGGCTTAGGCTGAGGGTTGGAGTCAATACTCAGAGTATAATTATGTGTTGTTGTTGTGTTCACGTCGAATTTAGGGGCCTATTTATAGGGAAGAGTTCGTGGAAAGAAATAATTTAAGAGTTCTAATCCACAAAGAATTAGGAAGAAACACGTACCCAGGTAATTCCAGCGCCCAGGCCTGGGCGCCGAAGATTTCGGCGCCCAGAGCCAGGCGATGAAAATAGGGTCTGGGCTGTTTTCTTAGTCAGATTCGGATTCCTGAAATCCGTAGTGTTTGAGACTTAATCGAGACTTTTAGTGCGTATCAATTTCATGACGGAATGCGTCTGGGCCCGTTACGAACTCTAGGCTCGTTAGGATTTTAATTAATACGTAACTCTTATTTCCGAATCATATTAGGAATAGGATTCTCGCAGTTTTCTATCTCATTTAGGATTTATGTTGGAGTGCAACACCTAATTCTGACAGGTTTCTATCTTTTATGACTTGCCACTTTTAGAAGCTACCCTTTACGGCAGTTACTATTTTTAGCAGGTTTCCATAAATAGCAGGTTTCGGGTGAAATGAAAAGGGGAATTGAGATTCGTTATTTTATAGGAGATGCGTTGTCAAGTGGAGATTTATGTTTTCATCATCGAACCTTCCCTTTCGGGAATGGGGACAAAAGTAGGTGTCTACAGTTGCCTTTATAGCCTCCTTTTTCGGTGCGACGGTTGGTCAACGTCAAAGTAAGCAGTTCTCAAACAAGTAATCTCAAATCACTCAGGTATTGAGGATTTAGTGTCTAATAATTTTAATGAAATTTACTTATGACAGATTTTCATCTCTTACAGTAAAGTTTCATAGGTCTGTCCGATACTAGTCTTCCCAAAGTAAGTATCTATTCAAATGATTACGACATTGCCATGTCCACATAGTTCAAGAAACAGAACTACTAGTCATCTTGCATTCTAGTCGTCTAACGCTTTCTATGCGTCCATCTTTATAGAAAACTCCGACCAGGGACCATTTTAAACTTTTGATATTCAAGTTCACTTGATAGACATTTCTTAGTCACAGGACTGGTCCTGGCAGTTTATCTTGAATATTTCGTCAAATTGAAGGGACTCATCATTTAATAAACCACAAATTAAATGGAAAAATGAATTCTATTCATTTATTATGAATGATTAACCAATAATGTTTTACAAAGAATTAAACTCTAAAACTTTAAAACATTAAACAAGGACATCAAAGCCATTCTCCAATATGCTTGATTCCCATAGCTGCAGTGTGCGAGTTGTGCTTCGCCTGCGGCAGAGGTTTAGCCAATGGATCTGAGATGTTGTCATCAGTTCCAATCTTGCTTATCTCGACTTCTTTTCTTTCAACGAACTCTCGTAGAAGGTGAAATCTACGAAGTACATGCTTGACTCTTTGGTGGTGTCTAGGCTCCTTTGCTTGTGCAATAGCTCCGTTATTATCACAATATAGGGCTATTGGTCCTTTAATGGAGGGGCCTACACCAAGTTCACCTATGAACTTCCTTAGCCATATAGCTTTCTTTGCTGCTTTATGTGCAGCAATGTACTCCGCTTCAGTTGTAGAATCCGCAATGGTGCTTTGCTTAGCACTTTTCCAGCTTACTACACCTCCTCTGAGGCAGAAGACAAACCCAGACTGTGATCTGAAATCATCTTTATCGGTTTGGAAACTTGCGTCCGTATAGCCTTTAACAATTAATTCATCATCTCCACCATAGACCAGGAAGTCATCTTTGTGCCTTTTCAGGTACTTCAGAATATTCTTGGCATCAGTCCAATGTGCCTCTCCTGGGTCTGACTGGTATGTGCTCGTAGCACTGAATGCGTACGCAACATCCGGGCGTGTACATATCATAGCATACATTATTGAACCAATCAATGATGCATATGGAATCCCATTCATTCGTCTACGCTCATCAAGTGTTTTTGGGCACTGAGTCTTGCTTAGAGTCATTCCATAAGACATGGGTAGGTAGCCTCGCTTGGAGTCTGCCATCTTGAACCTTTCAAGAACCTTATTGATATAAGTGCTTTGACTAAGTCCAATCATCCTTTTAGATCTATCTCTGTAAATCTTGATGCCCAGTATGTACTGTGCTTCTCCTAGATCCTTCATCGAAAAACATTTCCCAAGCCAAATCTTGACAGAGTTCAACATAGGAATGTCATTTCCGATAAGTAATATGTCGTCGACATATAGTACTAGAAAAGCAATTTTGCTCCAACTGACCTTCTTGTATACACAAGATTCGTCTGCGTTCTTGATGAAACCAAAGTCACTGACTGCTTCATCAAAACGTATATTCCAGCTCCTTGATGCCTGCTTCAATCCGTAGATTGATTTCTTTAGCTTACATACCTTTTTAGCATTCTTTGGATCCTCAAAACCCTCAGCCTGTGTCATAAACACACTTTCTATTAAAACGCCGTTTAAGAAAGCGGTTTTGACATCCATCTGCCATATTTCGTAATCGTAATATGCAGCGATTGCTAACATTATCCGAATAGACTTTAGCATTGCAACTGGTGAAAAGGTTTCATCATAATCCACACCGTGGACTTGCCTGTAACCTTTTGCAACCAATCTAGCTTTGAAAACTTCAAATTTTCCATCCTTGTCCTTTTTCAGTTTGAAAACCCATTTGCTTCCTATGGCTTGGTAGCCATCTGGCAAATCGACCAAATCCCATACTTGGTTTTCTGACATGGAGTCTAATTCAGATTGCATGGCTTCTTTCCATTTCTTGGAGCTAGGGCTCGTCATAGCTTGTTTGTAAGTCGCAGGTTCATCACTTTCAAGTAACAGAACGTCATAGCTCTCGTTCGTCAAAATACCTAAGTACCTTTCCGGTTGAGATCTATATCTCTGCGATATATGCGGGGTTACATTTCTAGATTGACCATGATTCTCACCAGATACTTCTAAAGATCTCTGAGTTTCATCCTGAATGTCATCTTGAGCATTCTCTAGAGTTTGTTGTTCGACTCGAATTTCTTCGAGGTCTTCTTTTCTCCCACTTGTCATTTTGGAAATGTGATTCTTTTCCAAAAAGATACCATCTCGAGCAACAAACACCTTGTTCTCAGATGTATTGTATAAGTAATACCCCTTTGTTTCCTTTGGATAGCCCACAAGGATACATTTGTCAGATTTTGGATGAAGTTTGACGTATACTTCACATCCCCAAATCTTAAGAAAAGACACATTTGGAGGCTTTCCAAACCATAACTCATATGGAGTGTTTTCAACAGCTTTAGACGGAGCTATATTTATAGTGAGTGCAGTTGTATTTAGTGCATGTCCCCAAAATTCTATTGGAAGTTCGGCCTGACCCATCATTGATCTAACCATGTCTAGCAAGGTTCTGTTCCTCCGTTCCGACACACCGTTCCATTGTGGTGTTCCAGGAGGACTCAATTCTGATAGAATTCCACATTCTTTCAGATGGTCATCAAATTCATAGCTCAGATATTCACCGCCTCTATCAGACCGCAGTGCCTTAATCTTCTTGCCTAATTGATTCTCTACTTCACTCTGAAATTCCTTGAATTTGTCAAAGGATTCAGACTTATGCTTCATTAGGTAGACATAACCATATCTACTGAAGTCATCAGTGAAAGTGATAAAGTAGCTGAAACCACCCCTAACATTTGTACTCATTGGTCCACATACATTTGTATGGATTAAACCCAATAGTTCGGTTGCTCTTTCTCCAACTTTAGAGAAAGGTTGCTTTGTCATTTTGCCAAGTAAACATGATTCGAACTTACCATAATCCTCTGAGTTAAATGGTTCTAGAATTCCTTCCTTTTGAAGTCTTTCCATGCGTTTCAAGTTAATATGGCCTAATCGACAATGCCACAGATAGGTGAGATCTGAATCATCCTTTTTGGCCTTTTTGGTATTTATGTTATAAACTTGTTTGTCGTGATCTAATAAATAAAGTCCATTGACTAATCTAGCAGATCCATAAAACATCTCTTTAAAATAAAATGAACAACTATTGTCTTTTATTAAAAAGGAAAATCCCTTAGCATCTAAGCAAGAAACAGAAATAATGTTTTTAGTAAGACTTGGAACATGGAAACACTCTTCCAGTTCCAAAACTAGCCCAGAGGGCAACGACAAATAATAAGTTCCTACAGCTAATGCAGCAATCCGTGCTCCATTTCCCACTCGTAGGTCGACTTCACCCTTGCTTAATCTTCTACTTCTTCTTAGTCCCTGTGGATTGGAACATAAGTGTGAGCCACAACCTATATATAATACCCAAGAAGTTGAATTAGCAAGTATACAGTCTATAACGAAAATACCTGAAGATGGAACGACTGTTCCGTTCTTCTGATCTTCCTTTAGCTTCAAGCAATCTCTCTTCCAATGCCCCTTCTTCTTGCAATAGAAGCATTTGGATTCAGAAGTGGGTTGACTGACCTTCCTCTTTTCAGACTTGGCGCCAGTTTGCTTAGTTGGGTTGGCCTTGTTGCCACCTTTCTTAGCATTCCTCTTCTTTCCAGATTTCTTGAACTTGCCCCCACGCACCATAAGCACATTTTTCTTATCACTTTTGAGCGTCTTTTCAGCGGTCTTCAGCATACCGTAAAGCTCAGTGAGCGTTTTTTCCAGACTATTCATACTGTAGTTCAGGTTGAACTAATCATACCCGCTATGAAGAGAATGGAGGATGGTGTCTACAGCCATTTCCTGAGAGAACTGCTGATCCAGCCGACTCATATTCTCAATGAGTCCAATCATTTTGAGAACATGTGGACTTACGGGCTCGCCTTTCTTAAGCTTGGTCTCAAGAATTTTCCTATGGGTCTCGAACCTTTCGACTCGAGCCAGATCTTGGAACATGTTCTTTAACTCACTGATGATCGTGAAAGCATCTGAGTTGATGAACGTTTTCTGCAGATCTGCACCCATGGTTGCAAGCATTAGACATTTCACATCCTTGTTGGCATCAATCCAACGATTGAGGGCTGCCTGAGACATACTACTCTCCTTCCTGCATAAGAACAATCTGCAAGTTCTTTTGCCAGTCAAGGAAGTTTTTCCCGTTCAACTTCTCCTTTTCGAGAACTGATCGAATGTTGAATGAATTGTTGTTTTCCATAATTAAAACTAAAATTGAAAAAGAATAAACAAATAAATAATCATTCACAGTTTCTCTTAATAAACTTAAATTCTAGCATACATGCATAATTTAATGTTCATTAAGCATTTTATTCAAGTTTTGTGTTCCGGCAGGTGTGAATAAAATGATTCCAAGATCCTAAAATCCATTGAAGAATTAAGCACATTATGTATTTAGACTCAATTCTAAAATCTTTTAGGTAAGCAAAAGCCTTTTGCTCATAGTCAAGAAACTACTCTTGGTTGATAGGTACGTCTAAGAACTTATTAGGTAAACCTATCGATTTTGCCACGACATAAAAGGACTCCTTACTTATATCGTTGAGTTTCACCAAAACTAACATGTACTCACAATTATTTGTGTACCTTACCCCTTTAGGATCAATAAGTAACACCTCGCTGAGCGTAATCTATTACTAGATTGATGTAAAGGTTATCCAAGTAAGTGTTATTTTGCATGGCACCTTTTAACTCAATTTTTAAGTTTGGAACTTAAGGCTCTTACTATGTTGGTTAGATTTTAAGTGAATGATGAGCGACATTTATGTCGCTCTTAGCTTAGGATTTTAGTTCATTTTATTAGCTTTTTATTATTATTTTTGCTTAGTTTTATCGTTTTTAGTTCGTTTATTGCATTTTTGCATTTATCGTAACATTTTCTCGTCTTGCGCATATTTTAGTCGTTTTTGCTCTAAACGTGCCTTTTGTGCGCATTCTTATTGCGTAAGGTTCGTTTTGAGTATTAACGTATTATTAATGTGTCATTATGCTTGTCGACGAGTTATATGTTTTACGATTTGTAAAAATGTTAAACGAATTAATAATAATGTTTTCGATTTTTAATAATATGTATTGCGATTTTCTTATTTGCTATCGACTCTTTGCTTGTGCAGCGACGAAGCAAGCCATGAGCTTATGCAAGGAGCCGTAATGTGCAACAAGGCAGCCACTAGGTTGCTGCCCACAAGTGCACACGAACAGCCAGCAATGCGCGCCACAACAGTCAGCAACACGAGCACAAAAACAGCCATGTACTCGTGTTCTTGCAACAGCCCCTTGGGCTCGTTTTCATCACCTTGCTAGTGCCTTGATAGCAGCATCAAGAGCAACCATTGTAGCAGCTACAGCCCTGCAGACATACACCATTACAGCAGCCAAACACGAGCAAGAACTGCAGCTAAACATCGAGCAAACAGCAGCCATAGCTGCTGTACTTACGCGCACTTTCAAGCTCTTGTTCGTGGCATTACAGCAGCAGCCTCTTGTCCTCACCTTAGCTCATTTGCAGTATCTTGTAGCAGCTACACAACCAACATCCTAGCAACAAGAATAGCACAGAATTTCAGTCACAGAAACTCACGCAAAAAGCCACAACAACAGCAACAACGAGCAAGTACAACAGCTACATGAAGCATATACTTAGCTGCTGTTGTTTGAGCTTCGTTGCTGCTCAATTGAGTGCTTTATTTGCAGCTGTACATTAGCAATACCAGCAGCAACATCACGCAAGAAATAGCAGGCAAACACAGCAGCAACATCGAAGAAGAATAGCAGCCACAACAACTAGCAAACAGCGAGTGCAGTAGCCGTGCGAACGCACAGATTTAGCGTGTGTGCGCACACTGCTGTGCGAGCACACTGCAGACCTGTGAGACCACACGAATTGGCAATATTGATGCAGTAACTCCTTGCTGTTTGGTGCGAACGCACGGCCTGTTTCGTGCGAACACACGGTTACGCGGGGCTGCTATAAATACGAGAAATCGCATAGGCTTAATTAGGCTTTCATTTACGTAATTTTCATTTCTCTTAGGCTTAGCTTAGAATTCTCTCTCTAGAATTAGTTTAGGGATTAGATTAGAGATTAGGATTAAGGATTCTTAGCCTCAAATTCTTGATTCTAAATTCAATTCAATCATCATTTTCAGATTTATTCTTCTCTTTGCTTTGAGTTTTGTTCTTCAATTTTGTGCTTCAAGTTTGATGCAATTTCTTCATTCCAAGGTATAATTCTAATTCTTCTTTTGATTTTGTTCTTCAATTCTTTAATTGCTTTGTTAATTTCGTTTATGCTTTGATTTTATGCTTGAATTCTAGAATTAGTTTGATATTTTGAATTTGCTTGATTTTTCCCCAATTTTTGTAGTTTGAATTTTCTGATTTTCTTTGTTTCAATTAGCTTCATAATTGCAATTAGATTCATGATTAGGATTAATATTAGTTTAATGTTGATGTTAATCACGCTAATTGAGTAGTTTAGTCTAGAGGTTAGGGATGAAGCTTTGGGATTGAATTTGGAGAAGTTTTGGGGAAATTCATGATTGATGTTGTGATTAAATGTGATTTAGTGATAGGATTTCCATGACTAGTTGAGTAGTAGTCGCGAATGCTATTCGATTGGATTAGATTGGAATGTATGATTAGGTTTGGCAAGACATTGTGAGCCTAATTGTGCAAGTGAATGATAGTTCCTATTATATGCTAGTTAGTTTAATCTAGGATTAGGCGAAAGCTCTTCCGTGGATTAGACGCTTAGCGTTCCCTATCCGAGAGGTGGTGGGTTCATCATTAGTTTTCATTCCCCTACTTGCTATGTCTTTGCATATTCATGATTGTTTGGACCTTGTGCTTCCTTTGATTCGATTTCCATAGCCGATTCCCGAATCCTCTAGAGTTTCTTTATTTGTTTGCATTTCTAGCTTGATTAGTTTAATTAAAAAAAAATCAATTTCCTTCCGAACTAGCTTGTGAACGCATAGATTGAATAGTCAAACATATCCATTCCTATGGGACGATCCCTATGCTTGCCGCTATAGTCAATATAGCCGGTAGTTTAGGTGTTTTATAAATTTTGTTTGGTGAGGTGTATTTCTATTCAACGACGGAAAAACACCTTATCAAAATGGCGCCGTTGCCGGGGAATGGCATCATTGTTTGATTTTTCATTCTAGTTCGCTAGTCTAGTTCATTTTTCATTATCTTTTTTTTGAAAACCAAAAAAAATGGCAAATTCTCTTGTTTCTCAAATTGATGAGTCGATTCCGCTTTATGATCTTCTTGCTCTCCATGACAATTTCCTAAGCGCTTTGGAATTTGAATATCCAATATCATTGTTTGAGAGGCTTCTCTCCATGAAGTATCTTGAAATTCAAGAAGAGCAAAGAATAGATTCTTGTTTGAATTTATTTGAGGACATGTCCCAACGAGTTGTAAAAGGCTTTTTGGGAATTTCTAACCTATTGCAAGAGTCTATTAAGGAAGTATCATGGAGAAGAGAAGAGTTTGAGCCTACATTTCCACCTATGATGCATGACATTGAGGAGTTGAGTATTGGAGAGTTTGTTCCTACTCGTTCCTTTTTGAGTGAGTGCATCGATGATGGTGATGAAAATCTATTTGCTCCATTTTGCCTCTGTGCTGTGTCGCGCCTGCTGTTGCTTTCCCTCGCGAGGCATCGCTCGCTGCACGCGAGCCATCGCTCGCTGGCGCGAGGCAGTGCGCGCTGTGGCGCAGCTCGCTTGCTGCCCACACGCGACTGCTCGCTTTGCCCTGCCCCTCGCCCACGCCCATCGCATAGCACACACGACCAGCACCTTTGCTTCGCGCGCGCGTCATGCTATGCTGCTCGCTGCATTCGTACCGCACGGGCGACGAGCTCCCTTGTTCGTCGTCGCGTGCCCGCACTATACAACACCCCTTAAGGGTAACACGTAGCTTCCTTTGCTTTGTGCGTGCAACATTTAAGAGTGCTTTCATAAAAATTTACAATTTTTAATTTAAAATTAACGACAAATTAATAAATCATATTAATTTCATAATTTTAGGGCGAAAAATCGAAAATTTATTAATTAATTAGTTTCCGATTAACATGGATTCAAATCTAGGTCATAAAAATTTAAAATTTAACATAAATTAACAATTTTTATGGTGGATTTTAATCATGGATACCTAATTAAATTATTAATTAATTATGAAAAACAAATCAATTCTAAATTATTCGAATTTCAACAAATTAATCATAATTACAAATTAGGTTGTATAATTAACAAGTCTAGGCAATCATAATTGTTAAACATATATTGTAGGTCAATCAAAAACTCAAGATTTATCAACAAGGATCGCAAATATTCAATTTAACATCTTAAATTTACAAACTTTTGCGTTCGAAATACTTAAACCTCCGAAAAGTCATAGTTAGGCTTCGAATTTGGGAATTCTGAGTACGCCCGAAAACAGCTTTTTTTGTCAAAATTTTAGAATGCCTTTTACATACGAAATTGAAACAAAAATCACTCGATTTGGTTGAGTAACGAATATTACGCCGAAAAACTGCGTACATATAATTAAATAAACGCAATTTGCAACTAATTACGAAAACTAATCACCCCTTTAATTCCTTGCAAATTTGTAAAATTTAACCATGTTCATGCAATTTAGATTATGAAAATAATAAGAGGCTCGTGATACCAC
Organism: Spinacia oleracea; assembly: GCF_020520425.1. Classification (NCBI taxonomy): domain Eukaryota; kingdom Viridiplantae; phylum Streptophyta; class Magnoliopsida; order Caryophyllales; family Amaranthaceae; genus Spinacia; species Spinacia oleracea. The sequence continues at coordinate 4,526,909 of NC_079487.1, read as the reverse complement.
TGTTAGGTTATGATACATATGACAAAACATAAATCATGCGGAAAACCTTAATGCCAAGAAACATATTATTTACACATAATCATTTAGCATAATTCAGATGCATACACTTTGTAGCGTGCCCTCCCTAGCTGCGCCCGAACCGAACAAGAACAAGTCTTTAGGACTCCAAGTGTCGTCCCTCCGTAGATAGTCCACAGCACGTCCGGATCCGCCTTAAGCTTGACCAACTAGAATCGCCCTTAAGGTACTAGGAAATTTCGGCTAATAGGCTACAAGTGTTTGGCTGATTTTGTTCCAAAATCTTACCTTTGAATACTTCAACCCTCGATCTAAATATGTGACCCTAGGCACCTATTTATAGAGTTTATGGAAAGGAATTATAATCCTACTAGGATACTAATTGGTTTAATTAGAATTTCATTAAAACTCTTTTAAACTAATTCTATTTTTATTAGGATTAGGATTTAATCAATGAACGAATTCCATCAGCTTTAGGATTCGTATCGAACACAAACTTTGCACGACCACGAGCGTACCGCACAACCCGCGCAGGCCTTGCGGCCCACACGAGCAGGCGCTGCTGGCAGCCCACGAGCGTCAGCCCGCGCGCCTTGGCCTTGCTGGGCCTGGCCTTGCGCTGGGCCTGGCGTGGCCTTGGCTGCGTTGTGTTGGGCGCTTGGCTTGCTGGACGCGGGCCTGGCTTCGTGCTGGGCCTTCGTCTAGCAAGTCTCGTCCGATGCTAATTCGTACGATGCGCTTCCGATTAAATTCTCGATTTCGGAATTCATTTCCGATACGAACAACATTTAATATTTCCGATTCCGGAATTAATTCCCGTTTCGAACAAATATTTAATATTTCCGTTTTCGGAATTATTTTCCGACTTCGATAATACGATTCTGACAATATTTCAGTTTCCGGCAATATTTTCGATTCCGGCAATATTTCCATTTCCAATAATATTTTCCGATACGTACCATGTTTCCGTTTCCGGCAACATCTAAGACTTGGATAATATTTATATTCCCGATACGATCCTGTTAGGTTATGATACATATGAAAATTCATAAATCATGCGGAAAAACCATAAAGCCAGGAAAGCATATTATTTACACATAATCATTTAGCATAGAACAGATCCATACATGTTGTAGCGTGCCTTCCCTAGCTGCGCCCGAACCGAACAAGAACAAGTCTTTAGGACTCCAAATGTCGTTCCTCCGTAGATAGTCCACAGTACGTCCGCATCCGCCTCAAGTTAGACCAACTAGAATCGCCCTTAAGGTGCTTAGGAATTTTCGGCTATGTGTTTGCAAGTGTATGGCTGATTTTTATTTCAAAAACTTACCCTTTAAATACTTCAATCGTACCCATAAATTGTGACCCTAGGCACCTATTTATAGGAGTATGGAAAAAGAATTGTAATCCTACTAGGATGTGGATTTGTTAATTAGAACTTTATTAGGACTCTAAATAACAAAGCAATTCTAATAGGATTAGGATTTTAATCTTTGCACGAATCCTAATAGGATTAGGATTTCCCGCACACGCATCGTACAAGCCGTGCACCCGCGCAGGCCTTGCGGCCCACAACAGGCGCACAGCCCATGTGCGGTGCTGCGCGCGCGCGCGCCCTTGGCTGGGCCTGGCCTTGCGCTGGGCCTGGTCGAGGCGTGCGTTGCTGCGTGCGGCTCGCTGGGCGATGGCTTGGCTTCGTGTTGGGCCTTCGTCTAGCGGGCCTCGTCCGATGCTAATTCGTACGATACGCTTCCGATTAAATTCCCGATTCCGGAATTCATTTCCGATACGAACAATATTTAATATTTCCGATTCCGGAATTAATTTCCGTTTCGAACAAATATTTAACATTTCCGTTTCCCGAATTATTTCCGATTCCGATAATATTTCTGATTCTGACAATATTTCCGTTTCCGGCAATATTTCCGATTCCGGCAATATTTCCATTTCCGATAATATTTTTCGATACGTACCATGTTTCCGTTTCAGGCAACATCTACGACTTGGATAATATTTATATTTCCGATACGATCCATATTTCCGTTTCCGGCAATATCATCGTTTCCGGAGTATTCATTTCTTGCTTGTGACGATCTCAGCTCCCACTGAAACCAAGATCCGTCGATTCCGAATATCCATAGATAGAGTATTTAATGCCATTAAATACTTGATCCGTTTACGTACTATTTGTGTGACCCTACGGGTTCAGTCAAGAGTAAGTTGTGGATTAATATCATTAATTCCACTTGAACTGAAGCGGCCTCTAGCTAGGCATTCAGCTCACTTGATCTCACTGAATTATTAACTTGTTAATTAATACTGAACCGCATTTATTAGACTCAACATAGAATGCATACTTGGACCAAGGGCATTATTTCCTTCAGTCTCTCACTTGTCCTTAGGGACAAGTGTGCATTTCCTAATTCCTTTGTCGCTCGATGCTTGCTCTTGAACATAAGGTAAGAGTTGTCATCCTTATTATGTCCAGAGGTGTTCCTCGGTTTCAGAGTTCAACTGATCAAATAAACAGATAATCATAGCCTATGATTCATCCGAGCACGGCCATGCATTTCACAGTTTCTAGCTCTCCGAGTGGCCTTGTACAACTTTTAAGCATCTCATCCCGATTTATGGGAGGACAATCCCAATCTTGCGATCTTGAAATTAGACTTCGTTTGATAGGTGATTACCTGAGCGTTGCCTTTATAGCCTCCTTTTACGGTGCGACGGTTGGTCAACGTCAAAGCAACCAGTTCTCAAACAAGTAATCTCAAATCAATCAGGTATTGAGGATTTAGTGTCTAATAATTTTAATGAAATTTACTTATGACAGATTTTCATCTCTTACAGTAAAGTTTCATAGGTCTTGTCCGATACTAGTCTTCCCAAAGTAAGTATCTATGCAAATGATTATGACATTGCCATGTCCACATAGTTCAAGAAACAGAACTACTAGTCATCTTGCATTCTAGTCGTCTAACGTTTTCTATGCGTCCAATTTTATAGAAAACTCCGACCAGGGACCATTTTCAACTTTTGACATTCAAGTTCACTTGATAGACATTTCTTAGTCACAGGACTGGTCCTGACAGTCTATCTTGAATATATCGTCAAATTGAAGGGACTCATCATTTAATACTAAACCAAGATTAAATGGAATATGAAAAATACATTTCATATATGATAAATGTTCAACCCCAACGTTTTACAACCATGGGTCTCTAACCCATCTTTAAAACATTTCATGGAATTCAAAGCTATGCTTGATTTCCAGTGCTACAATGTGAGTGTTGCTTCTCACTTGTTGCATAGGTTTAGTTATCATGTTTTGCTAATCTTAATATCCCTTTCATCGAATGTTTTTCGAGATAGGATGATAAGATCTTTTGAGTTTGTTTATTATGTGATCTTGTCTTTCTTACTTAAATAGTGGTTCTACGCATTTTGCAATGAAGAACCATCAAGTTAGCAGACATGTGATCCACCCAAGTTCAGTGAAGAACTCTTTAATGTAAACAACTCAGTTTTATTGCTTCTTAGGCAATAAGAATTTCTACTTCAACTGTATAGGTTGCTAGTGATGCTTTGGTTTGGATTTACTCATCCAAGCAGTTCACGGATATGTGGAAGACTTTCCAGCTGTATCTTTGGAACATAGAAACTAATATTTTAATTTCCCACGCAACAACTCATGGTCTCTAATCCATGTTGCCATTTCAAAACACGATGCTCTTTAGCTCGTCCTTGTCAATGGTTAACTCCAAAGGGATCTTTCTTGATCCTTTGCCAGTGTTTATGCGTGTAGCATCAATATTTAGCATATCTTTATTTCCTTGAATCAAGAACTAATCTTATGTACTTCTTCAAGTACCATAAGTATTCTTGATCTCAATCTTAGTTGATCTTCACTTAGATCAATAGAGATTGGTATATGTTCGTCATGCCTAAAGTCATACGATACGTTTTTGGCGATCCTCATATTATATCATACATGATAAATTCTTTTGCAGAATAATTCCCAATTGAATTCTATTCGTATAGCTTTTAGCTCATATAGTTTCAGTAGATACTAATTCCAGCTAAATTCTTTGACATACAATATAGGTTAAGAATCTCATTTAGACTCTTTGATGTTTAACTTAGTAAATGCTTATACATAGTTCAAACATCCTTTACTTAGATTTATTCATATGGGTCGAATATCTCCAATGGAGTCTTTCGTGTTTGATTTAGTAAATGCCATTACTTAATCCAAAACAATATCATAAGATATTTGTAAATAGATCTTGATACCCAGTATGTACTAAGTTTCGCCTTGGTCCATCATTGATGAATAATTTCAAACCTAAGTCATTAGCATTTGAATGTTATTTCACAATAGAGAGATATGTGTGTGATACACATAGGACCAATTAAGTTTTTATGTACTCCCACTAAACTTCTTATATATCTATAAGAATCATGTACATTTTATGAAACTAAAATACTTATTAGCTTCACTAAAATACATTTACAATTCCCAATTGCTTGCTTAAATCTATAGTTAGATTTCATAAGCTAGCTTTTCTTTTCAAGTATTTATTTGGATCCACAAATCCTATGACACACCATGTACATAGTTACTTCCAACATTTGACTGAGGAAGATGATTTGTCATCCAATTGCCATATGTACCAATATGCAATCATTGCTTGAATTATAGACTTGAGCATTACGATTATGCATGAGGTTTCAACACAATCCACGCCGTGAATTTGCTTGTAACCTTTAGCAACTAATCTAGCTTTGTGTGTGAACACAATTCCATGTTTAATGGTTTTTATCCTTAAAACAAACTTGCAACCAATAGGTGTGAAACTATTCTTGCAAATCAACAAAATTTCATTTTGTCATCAAAACATTTAGCATGTTTTATGGCCTCTAACCATTTTAGGGAATCTGGGTTTCGTCATAGCTTTCTTACAGGTCACAAACTCATTAATCTACATGATAATAGTTTGACTGCAAGTTGTAGGTTTCTTTACTATCTAATAGAAGAATCTCATAGTTTCAGTGACTTGAACTCTATGCCTACTTGGGTATAGAACATCAAACAAATAGAATATTAATAGCCACTTGAAAGTCCTTTAAATATTCTGTTCTCCTTGAAGCACTTGTAAAGTCTTCTAAGAGATGTCTATTCTTTAAAGCCACTTCTAAAGTCCTTAAAGAATACGTGTTCGGATTTTCTAAAGAACTTCGAAAAGCCTCCGGAATGTCCGTTTTATGTTTGTTGTTCGCCTCGAAGACTTTCGAGGTCTATTTTCTCCCACTTGTCATTTTGGAAACGAATCTCCAAAAGGACATTATTTTGAGCAAACAAACATTATGTTCTCAAAAATTCGTGGTAGAAACAATACCCTTGTGTCTCATTTGAATAAATCACAATGAAACATATATCTAGACATGGGCCTTAGTTTGTTGAATAACAAACACTAAGCTCCCACTGAGTTTAGGAACTCTTTAGATATATATATATTTATGAAAAGATATTCTGAAATTACTTTTCAATAGCTTTGACGAATTTGGTTTAGTTTGGTGGTAGTTGAGCATTTTGTTTTAGAAATTATAGGAAAAGTTTTTTTTTTTTTATGATTCATCATTGATCGAATCAAGTACTAATTGACTTCGATTATTACAACGTAGATATTCCATATCTTATGGAGCTAGATCGTGAATTTACAACACACAATCATTGATGATCATTCTTGACTTAAGTAATCATCAACATGATCTAACCTAGATCTTTATGATTTCTTGCCAAGTGGGATTTATACTTCTGAATCTTTGAACTAGCCAAACAGATTCAAACTTATATCACATTGAGTAAATAAACCTATATTCACTCAAATCTGTGTGAAATAATAAAGTTATAAAACCTTTCTTTAGCTTTGAACTCTATCGTCTAGGCGTTCTAACAATAGTTCATATCTTTTGTTACTTTCAACAAGTAAGACTAGTTGTCTTAAATTGATCTAGAAATCAATGAACTTTCAAAAGTCTATAAAAATAGAGCTTTTGAATGTTAACTTGTTGATATGGTCTAAGCAACAATGCCAAAGATTAGTGGAACTCAAATCAAGGGGTTGATTTGAACCTAGTAAAGTTTTATTGTTAAAGAGTTGTTTGTTTTTAATTAAGCATATTGACTCAACCCGTAAATGACCATTTCATTCAAATAAACAAACAAACAAGAATTGTTTCCGTTCTTCTGAATGTGAGTATTTCTGTGTTTGAAGCAGAAATTTAGGTATGTTGATTATGGAACAAAATAGCCATTAAGTTCCAGCCTTTGAAAGGACTTAAAACAAACTAGATGACCCTACAACTAATGTAGCATTGCCATGCTTCATTTCCCACTTGTAGGTCATTAGTGTATCCTAGCTTCCATTGTTTGAGTTATTACCGAAGTAAGAACCTCAAGCGGTATATGATACCAAGGAAGTTTGATTGCTAGGTCACTCCTCTTTAAACATAAACTTATAGGTAGAACCGGAATCGTAAATTCCTTTCATTTGTTCCTTTGTTTTCTTATTTCTTGTACCCTTTCTTATAGTCTTAAGAATTGAATTCTCTAGTGTTGACTTTTATACTTTGTTAGACATGTCCAATGTCATTTTATCAAAGTTCTTACCATTTATGTTGAATATTCTGTTTCAACTAGATGATCTTACCAGAAGCTTCTAAAGTTCTTTAAGCATCGATCTATTCGAATGTCTAGGAACTAGACTCATTCGAGAATTAAATGGAAAAAGGATTTTAGGTTGTTAACCATTGGTAAAGCTGAGCGTTTAAACTCAATGCTTTATGATCTCAAAACTACATTGTATTTTGAATTCACAAGCACCAATCGGTTTAACATTCGACTTTGATACTCGAAAACAACCATAAAAGTCGATATAAGAAACGTACATTTTAAATTGCTCACTTTCTCTCATTTCCATGAATCGTTCTTGGATTCACTACCAATCGAGGAAATTTACTGTTACCTTTCTAAAAGGATTTATTGCAGTGCAAGATATTTAATTATAAACAATAATTAAAACATACATTGAAGCATGCAAAGTCTAAACATTTATCATGAATAATAACTTGAAAATTAAAGCAATCATGCAATTCAAACAAGTTATTAGCATTTTATTCGAATTTATTGTTCCGGCAGGTGTGAATAAAATGATTCCAAGATCCTAAAATCATTGAAGAATTAAGCACAGTTTGTCGACTCAATCCTAAAACATTTTAGGTAAGCAAAAACCTTTTGCTAATAGTCTAGAAATTATTCTTGGTTGATAGGTACGTCTAAGAACTTATTAGGTAAACCTATCGATTTTGCCACGACATAAAAGGACTCCTTACTTATATCGTTGAGTTTCACCAAAACTAACATGTACTCACAATTATTTGTGTACCTTACCCCTTTAGGATCAATAAGTAACACCTCGCTGAGCGTAATCTATTACTAGATTGATGTAAAGGTTATCCAAGTAAGTGTTATTTTGCATGGCACCTTTTAACTCAATTTTTAAGTTTGGAACTTAAGGCTCTTACTATGTTGGTTAGATTTTAAGTGAACTAAAATCCTTAATCATGCAACATAATCAAGCTTTGATCTCATGCATTTTAAGACATATTTAAAAGCAATAAATAACTTAAAACATGCATAAGATAAATGTGATCTAGTATGGCCCGACTTCATCTTGAAGCTTTAACTTCAAAGTCCGTCTTGAAAATCTCCGTGGGAGGCACCATTTTCTTCAAATAGGATAAGCTATAATTAAAACTAATTACAACTATTTGATGGTACGCATACCATATTTGAATTGAAAAACAACTTTGGTACTTTAGACCAATTACATTCAAATTAATGGTACGCAGACCATATTTTCTATCCTATTTGGGCCATACTAATCACTTCATAACCTGCAAAACAGTACATATACAATATATACCATTCACCCATTCATTATCATGAATGGCCCACATAGCTGGTTGGTAAAACACATTATGCATCACATAAACATTTGCAGCAATTAATCAAGGGCACCAATAATCTACAAATTATTCAGTCCTTATTAATTCTAATCAAGTTGTTTTAACCTTAAGGATTTGTAGACCTAATCAAGAGTATATGACTAAAAGTGCTCCCACTTAAACCAATAAATTCATATGCTTTACTAATTTTAAACATAAAAATGTATTTCTAGTCTAACCGGAAACATACAAATTTAAATAAAATTTAAAGCTCATATAAATTTATAATTGAATCCATAAATTTAATTTAATTTCAGTCGTATTTAAATTAATTCATGATTTTAATTTTAGTAAAATAATTAGAATAAATAAAATTTATTATAATTACAATATTCAAAATTAAAATCCAAGAAAATAATTTAAATTATTAATTTTAAAATTAATTAAAATTAAGTAAACTGAAAATTTCAAATTAAAATTTCAAAACGATCTAATCGCAACGCAACAACCCCACGCAACGCACGCCCATGGGCCACACGCACACAGCCATCGCTGGCCATGTGCGCGCAGCCCATGCGCTGCGTCGCATCGCTGCTGCTCCCCATCGCAAGGCGCGCGCCAGCGCTCGTTGCAACAAGCATGCTGCAGACCATCGCTAGGCGCAGCGCTCGTCGCACGTCGCAACAAGCACGCTGCTCGCCATCGCTGGGCGCAGCGCTCGTCGCACGTCGCAACAAGCACGCTGCACGCCATTGTTGGGCGCAGCGCTCGTCGCACGCACACTTGCGCTCGCTGCGCGCGAGGCTCCGCACGCTTGCGCGAGGCAGTGCGCGCTGTCGCGCAGCACGCTTGCTGCCCACACGCGACTGCTCGTGCCTTGCTCTCGCCCTTGCCCATGCGCCCATTGCTCACAGCCCACGACACAAGGCAGGGCTGCTGCCTTGTGCTCGTGCACCATGCCCTTGCTCGCTGCATTCGTACCGCATGGGCGACGAGCTCCCTTGCTTGTCGTCGCATGCCCGCACTATACAAGTCCCCTTAAGATTAACACGTAGCGTCCTTTGCTTTGTGCGTGCAAGTTATATGAGCGAATCGCATAAAAATTAAAAATTTATATTCAAAATTAATGACAAATTAATAAATAATATTAATTTCATTATTTTAGGGCAAAAAATCGAAAATTTATTATTTAATTGATTTCCGATTAACATGGATTCAAGTCTAGGTCATAAAAATTTAAAATTTAATATAAATTTACAATTTTTATGGTGGTTTTTAATCATAGGTATCTAATTAAATTATAACTAATTATGAAAATCAAATTAATTCTAAATTATTCCAATTTTCAACAAATTAATCATAATTACAAATTAGATTGCATAATTAACAAGGCTAGGCATTCAAACTTTTTAAACATATACAGTAGGTCAATCAAAAATTCAAGATTTATCAACAAGAATCGCAAATATTTAATTTAACATCTTAAATTTACGAAATTTTGCATTCGAAAAACTAAAACCTCCGAAAAGTCATAGTTAGGCCTCGAATTTGAGAATTCTGGGTTCGGCCGAAAAATGCTAATTTTGTCAAAATTTTAGAATGCCTTTTACATGCGGAATTGACACAAAAATCACTCGATTTGGATGAGTAACGAAGAAACTGCCGAAAAACTGCGTACGTATAATTAAATAAACGCAATTTGCAATTAATTAAGAATTACGAAAATTAATCACCCCTTTTAATTTTTGCAAATTTGTAATATTTAACCATGTTTATGCAATTTAGATTATGAAAATAATAAGAGGCTCGTGATACCACTGTTAAGTTATGATACATATGACAATTCATAAATCATGCGGAAAAACCATAAAGTCAGGAAAGCATATTATTTACACATAATCATTTAGCATAGAACAGATGCATACATGTTGTAGCGTGCCTTCCCTAGCTGCGCCCGAACCGAACAAGAACAAGTCTTTAGGACTCCAAATGTCGTCCCTCCGTAGATAGTCCACAGTACGTCCGGATCCGCCTCAAGTTAGACCAACTAGAATCGCCCTTAAGGTGCTTAGGAATTTTCGGCTATGTGTTTGCAAGTGTATGGCTGATTTTTATTTCAAAAACTTACCCTTTGAATACTTCAATCGTACCCATAAATTGTGACCCTAGGCACCTATTTATAGGAGTATGGAAAAAGAATTGTAATCCTACTAGGATGTGGATTTGTTAATTAGAACTTTATTAGGACTCTAAATAACAAAGCAATTCTAATATGATTAGGATTTTAACCTTTGCACGAATCCTAATAGGATTAGGATTTCCCGCACACGCATCGTACAAGCCGTGCACCCGCGCAGGCCTTGCGGCCCACGACAGGCGCACAGCCATGTGCGGTGCTGCGCGCGCACGCGCCCTTGGCTGGGCCTGGCCTTGCGCTGGGCCTGGTCGAGGCGTGCTTTGCTGCGTGCGGCTCGCTGGGCGATGGCCTGGCTTCGTGCTGGGCCTTCGGCTAGCGGGCCTCGTCCGATCCTAATTCGTACGATACGCTTCCGATTAAATTCCCGATTCCGGAATTCATTTCCGATACGAACAATATTTAATATTTCCGATTCCGGAATTAATTTCCGTTTCGAACAAATATTTAACATTTCCGTTTCCGGAATTATTTTCCGATTCCGATAATATTTCCGATTCTGACAATATTTCCGTTTCCGGCAATATTTCCGATTCCGGCAATATTTCCATTTCCGATAATATTTTCCGATACGTACCATGTTTCCGTTTCCGGCAACATCTACGACTTGGATAATATTTATATTTCCGATACGATCCATATTTCCGTTTCCGGCAATATCATCGTTTCCGGAGTATTCATTTCTTGCTTGTGAGGATCTCAGCTCCCACTGAAACCAAGATCCGTCGATTCCGAATATCCATAGATAGAGTATTTAATGCCATTAAATACTTGATCTGTTTACGTACTATTTGTGTGACCCTACGGGTTCAGTCAAGAGTAAGCTGTGGATTAATATCATTAATTCCACTTGAACTGAAGCGGCCTCTAGCTAGGCATTCAGCTCACTTGATCTCACTGAATTATTAACTTGTTAATTAATACTGAACCGCATTTATTAGACTCAACATAGAATGCATACTTGGACCAAGGGCATTATTTCCTTCAGATCCGTATTTCTGTTTTCGGCAATATGATCGTTTCCGGAGTATTCACTTGCTTGCCTTTGACGATCTTAGCTCCCACTGAAACCAAGATCCGTCGATTCCGAATATCCATAGATGGAGTATTTAATGCCATTAAATACTTGATCCGTTTACGTACTATTTGTGTGACCCTACGGGTTCAGTCCAGAGTAAGCTGTGGATTAATATCATTAATTCCACTTGAACTGAAGCGGCCTCTAGCTAGGCATTCAGCTCACTTGATCTCACTGAATTATTAACTTGTCAATTAATACTGAACCGCATTTATTAGACTTAACATTATATGCATACTTGGACCAAGGGCATTATTTCCTTCACATATTTCCTTCACTTTATTGGGTTGTAATTGGCAAATATTCCTATAAATAACTATACGTTAAAATATATTAATAAAATTTATAAATTTACGGGGTATTACAGAGCCAAAATCTAGGTTCGCACTAATGACGTTAATCGGTTTCAACATTGAAAATTCGAAATTCAATCATGCAAAATGCGTAAAAATACCCCTACGACTTAGAACGTCGAATTTCGATGGAATCGCCACCAAACAAATTTAAGGGGCCGGTTTGGAAAGACCTCATAACAAGGAATAGGACTTGAAACCGAATAGAGATTCAGGTAAGGGAACGAAATACTTATTTAGAAAGATTTGGCAAGTTTGGTTTATTCAAGACAAGGAACGTTTTCGTGCAAGAAAATCCTAATCATGACACTACGGTTTAGCGGGTTTGGCATGCATTTTAGAATGTCTAATTTGCTAATTTCTACGTGATCACGTTGCTTTAAGTCAAATTAAGGGAACCTAGCTAGTCTGTTTTCCCAAGAATTATCTTTGTTAAGCGTGATTGGAACTTTGTATTTTATTGATTTAGCATGTTGGGTGATGAAAGCAATAAACAAGTAAAGCAAGCATCACAATAGAAATAAGGTGCGATAAACTAAAGATTACGCATCACCTAGAATGGACTAGGTGTAACCAAATGAATGAATAAGTAAAAGTGCGAAATTAAAAGGTGCAATATTGAAATAAGCAACTAAATAAGTAAGTAAACATAAATAATTGAAATTGCAATAATATAAATTGAAGATGCGATGTTGGAAATCCAAACGAGAAACACTTGTTGGAAATTGCAATAATATAAATTGCAATGTTGGAAATTCAAGTATGACTTGGTTTCCCATGCATTCAACTTTGAAAGAATCTAACTTTAAAATGAGGTTGCTCATTAAAAAGTGTCATCGGTTTTGAACTTGAATATTGAAATTGAACTTGGATATGGAACTTGAACTTGAATATAGAACTTGAATATTGAGATTAGGAGGCTAGATTCTTAAAGATTAGAACTTTCATGCTAAAAGATCTCATCTTTAATATGCTACAAGACTTGAACTTGTTCTAAATTAAAGAGAGTTTGCTCACATTTAAATGTCACTGAACTTTGAATATTGAAATTGAATATTGAACATGAAAATTTGAAGTTCATGAGTTCTAGTTTGAAGAAGGGATTGCACTTCTTCAAACATCCTTGAACATTCATAAAGTTAAGGTTTTTGTAAAACTTATATGATGATTGTTGTAAAGAGTGTTTTCAAGAGTGAAAACCTCACTTACTAATCATGGTTTTTGAAAACAAACATTTAAGATTGGAACTTTGAACTTGAAAATGGAGTATGAAAGATAATTTAAGGGGGATTCAAGTATGAAACCCCTTAAAGATTACTCTTTTTGTACAAATCCTAGTTTAAGTGAGTTATGAACTCACAAAAACATCATGGGATTATTGAAAAACTTGAAGATTAAAGCATAGAAATTGAAATGTAGAGATTTAGCGCCTCGGATTACCTAGTTTTGCTAGAATGGTGCTTCCAAGATTTTGCCCCAATTTCTTTGATGTTTAGAACTTGGAGATTTTAGGAAGTTGTATTTTTAGAAGAGTTATATTGTGGGAGAATTATTTGAGCATTACGACGTTATGTTTATGTGTTAAATTTTCTCTTCCTCATTTGTGTAAAAATTGGGGGTATTTATAGGACAAGAGGCTAGAAAATGTCAGTTGCATTGGCACCAGGCGCATGGTTGCGCTGGACGCTTGGTCCAGTCAGCGCCAGGCGTTGGACCTACTGGCAAAAGGACGCCGACGGTTGTCCTTTAGGCGCGTTGGCACCTGAAGGACAACTGTCCTTTTTTGGATGGTAGCAAAATATGCTTTGTACAATTCCTTGGAGGCAAAACATTTTTGCGTCTTCAAAGCGACGTTTTTGAAGCTTCTCGTGTTTGAAAATTTGTAGGGGTTTTACTCGATATTGCGGGTCGGCACCCCAGATGCTCGACTTTGTGGGTCGGCGCCCGGGATGCTCAATTTTGTGGTTCGGCACCCGATTATGGATTGCTTAATGGCATTTTGAGTGGAATGTGCCTCTGAGAATGATCGTGGCATCCATTTCGAAAGATTGTGTTTGGATTTTGAATTTGTGTTTTGGAATTGAATTGTGTAGCAAGTTCCGGGATGGGAACAGACTTGGGAATTGGATTTTCGGATAGACTTGGAATAAGTTCATTGTATCTCAGCAATTGGGGATTCCCGCTCGGAATTGCACCAACCTTGTGAAGGAAATAATGTCCTTGGTCCAAGTTTGCATTTAATGCATTTAATGTCAAGTCTAATAAATGCAGTTCAGTATTAATTAACAAGTTAATAATTCAGTGAGATCAAGTGATCTGAATGACTAGCTAGAGGCCGCTTCAGTTCAAGTGGAATTAATAATATTAATCCACAACTTACTCTTGACTGAACCTTACGGTCACACAAATAGAAATATTGCCGGAAATGAAGATATTATCGAAAACGGAAATATGGTTCATAACGGAAATATAAATATTATCAAAGTCGAAGATATTTCCGGAAATGGAAATATGGTTCGTTTCGGAAAATATTAACGGCAAAAGAAATATTGTCGGAATCGAAAATATTTTCAAAAACGGAAATATTACCAGAATCGCAAATATTGTCGAAATCGGAAATATTGTCTGAATCGGTAATATAATTTAAATCGGAAATAAATTCAGGAATTGGAAAACGAATCGGAAGCACGACGAGCAAGCCCGCGAGACGCAAGGCCCAGCGCAAGCTCTAGGCCCAACGTCCAGAAGGCTTATGCGCACCAAGCAGCACCCATTAATGGGCCTTCGTCCAATGCATGCGCGCAAGCTGCGAACAGCAGCGTGGACCTCAAGCCACGCGTGCTGCAGCGTTGCCCAGCCCGTGCGCTTGGCTTGGGCGCCAAGTTTACTTGCGCGGCAAGCAGCTTGTGCCTCAAGCCATTGTTTTCCAAATTCTACCATTAATAGAATTCTAGCATAGTTAGAGTTTAACTATTCCTAGAAAACTAAAGAGTTTGCGTTGACTAAAAGCCTAAGAGCTTTAGTTATTCGATTCCTAGTATGATTGCGATTCCCTATTTCCACTTTATAGTAATCATAATTTATTAAATAATTGAATACATTGAATTAAGGCGGATCCGGACGTACTGTGGACTTACTACAGAGGGCTGACATTTGGAGTCCTTTACTTGTTCTTGTTCGGTTCGGGAGCAGCTAGGTAAAACACGCATCACATTGTATGTATACTAAATTATGCTAATTGACTATGTGGCAATTAATTTGGATTCTTTACTTTATGGTTTTTTCGCATGAATTATATTGTTCATAACCTAATGAAGGAAATAATGCCCTTGGTCCAAGTATGCATTCTATGTTAAGTCTAATAAGTGCGGTTCAGTATTAATTAACAAGTTAATAATTCAGTGAGATCAAGTGAGTTGAATGCCTAGCTAGAGGCCGCTTCAGTTCAAGTGGAATTAATGATATTAATCCACATCTTACTCTTGACTGAACCCGTAGGGTCACACAAATAGTACGTAAACGGATCAAGTATTTAATGGCATTAAATACTCTATCTATGGATATTCGGAATCGACGGATCTTGGTTTCAGTGGGAGCTGAGATCGTCACAAGCAAGAAATGAATACTCCGGAAACGATGATATTGCCGGAAACGGAAATATGAATCGTATCGGAAATATAAATATTATCCAAATCGTAAATGTTGCCGGAAACGGAAACATGGTACGTATCGGAAAATATTATCGGAAATGGAAATATTGCCGGAATCGGAAATATTGCCGGAAACGGAAATATTGTCAGAATCGGAAATATTATCGGAATCGGAAAATAAATTCCGGAAACGGAAATATTAAATATTTGTTCGAAACAGAAATTAATTCCTGAATCAGAAATATTAAATATTCTTTGTATCGGAAATGAATTCCGGAACCGGGAATTTAATCGGAAGCGTATCGTACGAATAAGCATCGGACGTGTTAGGTTATGATACATATGACAATTCATAAATCATGCGGAAAAACCATAAAGCCAGGAAAACATATTATTTACACATAATCATTTAGCATAGTTTAGATGCATACTCTTTGTTGCGTGCCTTCCCTAGCTGCGCCCGAACCGAACAAGAACAAGTCTTTAGGACTCCAAGTGTCGTCCCTCCGTAGATAGTCCACAGCACGTCCGGATCCGCCTTAAGATTGACCAACTAGAATCGCCCTTAAGGTACTATTATTTTCGGCACTTTATAGGCAAATGTGTGACTGAATTTTTCTCTCAAAAACTCACTTTGAATACTTTGAAACTTGTTATAAATTGTGAGCCCTAGCCTCATATTTATAGGGGTATGGAAAGGGAATCGAAATCCTATTCAGATACAAATTAATTAAACCTAGAATCCTACAAGAACTCTAATTTAATTAATTTATCAAATAGAATTAGGAATTTAATCATTAACCGAACTCTGCATGTTTTAGGAAACGTGCACGAACACAAACACTTGCACACACACGCACGGCTGCCACGATGGGCCCCATGCGTGCGCGCGAGCAGCAGCCCACACAGCGCCCGCGCGCGCTGCGCGCTGCGCGTGCTGTGCGCGCTGCGCGTGCTGTGCGCGCTGTGCGCGCTGCGCAGCCTGCTGGGCCTGGCCTTGCGCTGGGCCTGGCGTGGCTGTTTGTGCGGCGCGCTTGGCTTGCTGGGCGATGGCCTGGCTTCGTGCTGGGCCTCGTCCGGCAGGCCTCGTCCGATGCTTATTCGTACGATGCGCTTCCGATTAAATTTTCCGATTCCGGAATTCATTTCCGATACGAACAATATTTAATATTTCCGATTCCGGAATTAATTTCCGTTTCGAACAAATATTTAATATTTCCGTTTCCGGAATTATTTTCCGATTCCGGTAATATTTCCGATTCTGACAATATTTCCGTTTCCGGCAATATTTCCGATTCTGGCAATATTTCCATTTCCGATAATATTTTCCGATACGTACCATGTTTCCGTTTCCGGCAACATCTACGACTTGGATAATATTTATATTTCCGATACGATCCATATTTCCGTTTCCGGCAATATCATCGTTTCCGGAGTATTCATTTCTTGCCTGTGACGATCTTAGCTCCCACTGAAACCAAGATCCGTCGGTTCCGAATATTCATAGATGGAGTATTTAATGCCATTAAATACTTGATCCGTTTACGTACTATTTGTGTGACCCTACGGGTTCAGTCAAGAGCAAGCTGTGGATTAATATCATTAATTCCACTTGAACTGAAGCGGCCTCTAGCTAGGCATTCAGCTCACTTGATCTCACTGAATTATTAACTTGTTAATTAATACTGAACCGCATTTATTAGACTTAACATAGAATGCATGCTTGGACCAAGGGCATTATTTCCTTCAGTCTCCCACTTGTCCTTAGGGACAAGTGTGCATTTCCTAATTCCTTTGTCGCTCGATGCTTGCTCTTGAACATAAGGTAAGAGTTGTCATCCTTATTACGTCCAGAGGTGTTCCTCGGTTTCAGAGTTCAACTGATCAAATAAACAGATAATCATAGCCTATGATTCATCCGAGCACGGCCATGCATTTCACAGTTTCTAGCTCTCCGAGTGGCCTTGTACAACTTTTAAGCATCTCATCCCGATTTATGGGAGGACAATCCCAATCTTGCGATCTTGAGATTAGACTTCGTTTGATAGGTGATTACCTGAGCGTTGCCTTTATAGCCTCCTTTTACGGTGCGACGGTTGGTCAACGTCAAAGCAACCAGTTCTCAAACAAGTAATCTCAAATCACTCAGGTATTGAGGATTTAGTGTCTAATAATTTAATGAAATTTACTTATGACAGATTTTCATCTCTTACAGTAAAGTTTCATAGGTCTTGTCCGATACTAGTCTTCCCAAAGTAAGTATCTATGCAAATGATTATGACATTGCCATGTCCACATAGTTCAAGAAACAGAACTACTAGTCATCTTGCATTCTAATCGTCTAACGTTTTCTATGCGTCCAATTTTATAGAAAACTCCGATTAGGGACCATTTTCAACCTTTGACATTCAAGTTCACTTGATAGACATTTCTTAGTCACAGGACTGGTCCTGACAGTCTATCTTGAATATATCGTCAAATTGAAGGGACTCATCATTTAATAAACCATAAATTAAATGGAAAAATGAATTCATTTCATTTATTGTGAATGATTAACCAATAATGTTTTACAAAGATTTAAACTCTAAAACTTTAAAACATTAAACAGAGACATCAAAGCCATTCTCCAATATGCTTGATTCCCATAGCTGCAGTGTGCGAGTTGTACTTCGCCTGCGGCAGAGGTTTAGTTAATGGATCTGATATGTTGTCATCAGTTCCAATTTTGCTTATCTCGACTTCTTTTCTTTCAACGAACTCTCGTAGAAGGTGAAATCTACGAAGTACATGCTTGACTCTCTGGTGGTGTCTAGGCTCTTTTGCCTGTGCAATAGCTCCGTTATTATCACAATACAGGGCTATTGGTCCTTTAATGGAGGGGACTACACCAAGTTCTCCTATGAACTTCCTTAGCCATATAGCTTCCTTTGCTGCTTCATGTGCAGCAATGTACTCCGCTTCAGTTGTAGAATCCGCAATGGTGCTTTGCTTAGCACTTTTCCAGCTTACTGCTCCTCCGTTGAGGCAGAAGACAAACCCAGACTGTGATCTAAAATCATCTTTGTCGGTTTGGAAACTTGCGTCCGTATAGCCTTTAACAATTAATTCATCATCTCCACCATAGACCAGGAAGTCATCTTTGTGCCTTTTCAGGTACTTCAGAATGTTCTTGGCAGCAGTCCAATGCGCCTCTCCTGGGTCTGACTGGTATCTGCTCGTAGCACTGAGTGCGTACGCAACATCCGGGCGTGTACATATCATAGCATACATTATTGAACCAATCAATGATGCATATGGAATCCCATTCATTCGTCTACGCTCATCAAGTGTTTTTGGGCACTGAGTCTTGCTTAGAGTCATTCCATGAGACATGGGTAGGTAGCCTCGCTTGGAGTCCGCCATCTTGAACCTATCAAGCACCTTATTGATATAAGTGCTTTGACTAAGTCCAATCATCTTTTTAGATCTATCTCTGTAAATCTTGATGCCCAATATGTACTGTGCTTCTCCTAGATCCTTCATCGAAAAACATTTCCCAAGCCAAATCTTGACAGAGTTCAACATAGGAATGTCATTTCCGATAAGCAATATGTCGTCGACATATAATACTAGGAAAGCAATTTTGCTCCCACTGACCTTCTTGTATACACAAGATTCGTCCGCGTTCTTGATGAAACCAAAGTCACTGACTGCTTCATGAAAACGTATATTCCAGCTCCTGGATGCCTGCTTCAATCCGTAGATTGACTTCTTTAGCTTGCATACCTTTTTAGCATTCTTTGGATCCTCAAAACCTTCAGGCTGTGTCATAAACACAGTTTCTGTTAAAACGCCGTTTAAGAAAGCAGTTTTGACATCCATCTGCCATATTTCGTAATCGTAATATGCAGCGATTGCTAACATTATTCGAATAGACTTTAGCATTGCAACTGGTGAAAAGGTTTCATCACAATCCACACCGTGGACTTGCCTGTAACCTTTTGCGACCAATCTAGCTTTGAAAACTTCAAGTTTCCCATCCTTGTCCTTTTTCAGTTTGAAAACCCATTTGCTTCCAATGGCTTGGTAGCCATCTGGCAAATCGACCAAATCCCATACTTGGTTTTCAGACATGGAGTCTAATTCAGATTGCATGGCTTCTTGCCACTGCTTGGAGCTAGGGCTCGTCATAGCTTGCTTGTAAGTCGCAGGTTCATCACTTTCAAGTAATAGAACGTCATAGCTCTCGTTCGTCAAAATACCTAGGTATCTTTCCGGTTGAGATCTATATCTTTGCGATCTACGCGGGGTAACATTTCTAGATTGACCATGATTCTCACCAGATTCTTCTAAAGATCTCTGAGTTTCATCCTGAATGTCATCTTGAGCATTCTCTAGAGTTTGTTGTTCGACTCGAATTTCTTCGAGGTCTACTTTTCTCCCACTTGTCATTTTGGAAATGTGATCCTTCTCCAAAAAGACACCATCTCGAGCAACAAACACTTTGTTCTCAGATGTATTGTAGAAGTAATACCCCTTTGTTTCCTTTGGATAGCCCACAAGGATACATTTGTCAGATTTTGGATGAAGTTTGTCTGAAATTAATCGTTTGACGTATACTTCACATCCCCAAATCTTAAGAAAAGACACATTTGGAGGCTTTCCAAACCATAATTCGTATGGAGTCTTTTCGACAGCTTTAGACGGAGCTCTATTTATAGTGAGTGCAGCTGTATTTAGTGCATGTCCCCAAAATTCTAATGGAAGTTCGGCCTGACCCATCATTGACCTGACCATGTCTAGCAAGGTTCTGTTCCTCCGTTCCGACACACCGTTCCATTGTGGTGTTCCAGGAGGAGTCAATTCTGATAGAATTCCATATTCTTTCAGATGGTCATCAAATTCATAGCTCAGATATTCACCGCCTCTATCAGACCGCAGTGCCTTAATCTTCTTGCCTAATTGATTCTCTACTTCACTCTGAAATTCCTTGAATTTGTCAAAGGATTCAGACTTATGCTTCATTAGGTAGACATAACCATACCTACTGAAGTCATCAGTGAAAGTGATAAAGTAGCTGAAACCACCTCTAGCATTGGTCCACATACATCTGTATGGATTAAACCCAATAGTTCATTTGCTCTTTCTCCAACTTTAGAGAAAGGTTGCTTTGTCATTTTGCCAAGTAAACATGATTCGCATTTACCATAATCCTCTAAGTCAAATGGTTCTAGAATTCCTTCTCTTTGAAGTCTTTCTAAGCGTTTCAAGTTTATATGGCCTAATCGACAATGCCACAGATAGGTGAGATCTGAATCATCCTTTTTGGCCTTTTTGGTATTTATGTTATATACTTGTTTGTCGTGATCTAATAAATAAAGTCCATTGACTAATCTAGCAGATCCATAAAACATCTCTTTAAAATAAAACGAACAACTATTGTCTTTTATTAAAAAGGAAAATCCCTTAGCATCTAAGCAAGAAACTGAAATGATGTTTTTAGTAAGACTTGGAACATGGAAACATTCTTCCAGTTCCAAAACTAGCCCGGAGGGCAACGACAAATAGTAAGTTCCTACAGCTAATGCAGCAATCCGTGCTCCATTTCCCACTCGTAGGTCGACTTCACCCTTGCTTAACTTTCTACTTCTTCTTAGTCCCTGTGGATTGGAACATAAGTGTGAGCCACAACCTGTATCTAATACCCAAGAAGTTGAATTAGCAAGTATACAGTCTATAACGAAAATACCTGAAGATGGAACGACTGTTCCGTTCTTCTGATCTTCCTTTAGCTTCAAGCAATCTCTCTTCCAATGCCCCTTTTTCTTGCAGTAGAAGCATTCGGATTCAGAAGTGGGTTGACTGACCTTCCTCTTTGCAGATTTGGCGCTAGTTTGCTTAGTTGGGCTGGCCTTGTTGCCACCTTTCTTAGCATTCCTCTTCTTTCCAGATTTCTTGAACTTGCCCCCACGCACTATAAGCACATCCTGCTTATCACTTTTGAGCGTCTTTTCAGCGGTCTTCAGCATACCGTGAAGCTCAGTGAGCGTTTTGTCCAGACTATTCATACTGTAGTTCAGTTTGAACTGATCATACCCGCTATGAAGAGAATGGAGGATGGTGTCTATAGCCATTTCCTGAGAAAATTGCTGATCCAGCCGACTCATATTCTCAATGAGTCCAATCATTTTGAGAACATGTGGACTTACGGGCTCGCCTTTCTTAAGCTTGGTCTCAAGAATTTGCCTATGAGTCTCGAATCTTTCGACTCGAGCCAGATCTTGGAACATGTTCTTCAACTCACTGATGATTGTGAAAGCATCTGAGTTGATGAACGTTTTCTGCAGATCCGCACTCATGGTGGCGAGCATTAGATATTTCACATCCTTGTTGGCATCAATCCAACGATTGAGGGCTGCCTGAGTGACCCCGTCGCCTGCAGCTTCGGGCATCGCCTCATCTAGGACATACTCCTTTTCTTCCTGCATAAGAACTATTTGCAAGTTCCTTTGCCAGTCAAGGAAGTTTTTCCCGTTCAACTTCTCCTTTTCGAGAATTGATCGAATGTTGAATGAATTGTTGTTTGCCATATTAAAAACTACAATTGAAAAGAATAAACAAATAAATAACCATTCACAGTTTCTCTTAATAAACTTAAATTCTAGCATACATGCATAATTCAATGTTTATTAAGCATTTTATTCAAATTATGTGTTCCGGCAGGTGTGAATAAAATGATTCCTAGATCCTAAAATCATTGAAGAACTAAGCACAGTTTGTCGACTTAATCCTAGAACATCTTAGGTAAGCAAAAGCCTTTTGCTAATAGTCTAGAAACTA
The DNA here is from genome assembly GCF_020520425.1 of Spinacia oleracea. Taxonomy (NCBI): domain Eukaryota; kingdom Viridiplantae; phylum Streptophyta; class Magnoliopsida; order Caryophyllales; family Amaranthaceae; genus Spinacia; species Spinacia oleracea. Next base: position 4,504,787 of record NC_079487.1, on the reverse strand, counting down.
TTCTTGGTTGATAGGTACGTCTAAGAACTTATTAGGTAAACCTATCGAATTTGCCACGACATAAAAGGACTCCTTACTTATATCGTTGAGTTTCACCAAAACTAACATGTACTCACAATTATTTGTGTACCTTGCCCCTTTAGGACCAATAAGTAACACCTCGCTGAGCGAAAACTATTACTAGATTGATGTAAAGGATATCCAAGCAAGTGTATATTTTGGCATGGCACCTTTTAACTCAATTTTTAAGTTTGGAACTTAAGGCTCTTACTATGTTGGTTAGATTTTAAGTGAACTAAAATCCTTAATCATGCAACATAATCAAGCTTTTGATCTCATGCATTTTAAGACATATTTAAAACAATAAATAACTTAAAACATGCATAGGATATTTGTGATCTAGTATGGCCCGACTTCATCTTGAAGCTTTGACTTCAAAGTCCGTCTTGAAAATCTCCGTGGGAGGCACCATTTTCTTCAAATAGGATAAGCTATAACTAATTACAACTATTTGATGGGTCGCAGACCATATTTGAATTGAAAAACAACTTTGGTACTTTAGACCAATTACATTCAAATTAATGGTACGCAGACCATATTTTCTATCCTATTTGGGCCATACTAGTCACTTCATAACCTGCAAAACAGTACATATACAATATATACCATTCACCCATTCATTATCATGAATGGCCCACATAGCTGGTTAGTAAAACACATTATGCATCACGTAAACATTTGCAGCAATTAATCAAGGGCACCAATAATCTACCAATTATTCAGTCCTTATTAATTCTAATCAAGTTGTTTTAACCTTAAGGATTTGTAGACCTAATCAAGAGTTTATGACTAAAAGGCGCTCCCACTTAAACCAATAAATTTATATGCTTTACTAATTTTAAACATAAAAATGTATTTCTAGTCTAACCGGAAACATACAAATTTAATTAAAATTTAAAGCTCATATAAATTTATAATTGAATCCAAAAAGTTTAATTTAATTTCAGTCGTATTTAAATTAATTCATGATTTTAATTTTAGTAAAATAATTAGAATAAATAACATTTATTATAATTACAATATTCAAAATTAAAATCCAAGAAAATAATTTAAATTATTAATTTTAAAATTAATTAAAATTACGTGAACTGGAATTTTCAAATTAAAAATTCAAAACGATCTTTAATCGTAACGCAAACACCCTACGCGTTGCACGCCCATGGGCCGCACGCACACAGCCATTGATGGCCATGTGCGCGCAGCCCATGCGCTCGTCGCATAGCTGCTGCATCCCCATCGCAAGCCTCCGCACGCATTGGTGCTCGCTGCGCGCGCCAGCGCTCATCGCACGCGAGCTATCGCTCGCAGTGCGCGCGCGACATCGCTCGCTGGGCGCGCCACATCGCTCGCTGGGCGCGCGAGCCATCGCTCGCTGGGCGCGCGACATCGCTCGCTGGGCGCGCGACATCGCTCGCTGGGCGCGCGAGCAATGCTGGGCGCAGCGCTCGTGGCACGCGAGCTTGCGCTCGCTGCGCGCGAGGCTGCGCGCGTTGTGGCGCAGCTCGCTTGCTGCCCACACGCGACTGCCTTGGCTCGCTCTTCGCCCATGCCCATTCGTTCATTGCTCGTGGCACACGACACAAGGCAGGGCTGCTGCCTTGTGCTCGTGCACTACGCCCTTGCTCATTGCATTCGTGCCGCACGGGCGACGAGCTCCCTTGCTCGTCGTCGCATGCCCGCATTATACAACACCCCTTAAGGGTAACACGAAGCGTCCATTGCTTCGTGCGTGCAAGTTATATGAACGAATCGCATAAAAATTTAAAATTTATATTTAAAATTAATGACAAATTAATAAATAATATTAATTTCATAATTTTAGGGCGAAAAATCGAAAATTTATTATCCAATTGATTTCCGATTGTTATGGATTCAAGTCTAGGTCATAAAAATTTAAAATTTATCATAAATTTACAATTTTTATGGTGGTTTTTAATCATAGGTTTCTAATTAAATTACAATTAATTATGAAAATCAAATTAATTCTAAATTATTCTAATTTTCAACAAATTAATCATAATTACAAATTAGATTGCATAATTAACAAGACTAGGCATTCAAACTTGTTAAACATATGCAGTAGGCCAATCAAAAATTCAAGATTTATCAACAAGAATCGCAAATATTTAATTTAACATCTTAAATTTACGAAATTTTGCATTCGAAAAACTAAAACCTTCGAAAAGTCATAGTTAGGCTTCGAATTTGAGAATTCTGGGTTCGGCAGAAAAATACTGTTTTTGTCAAAATTTTAGAATGCCTTTTACATGCGGAATTGACACAAAAATCACTCAATTCGGATGAGTAACGAAGAAACTGCCGAAAAACTGCGTACGTATAATTAAATAAACGCAATTTGCAATTAATTAACAATTACGAAAATTAATCACCCCTTTTAATTCTTGCAAATTTGTAATATTTAACCATGTTCATGCAATTTAGATTATGAAAATAATAAGGGGCTCGTGAAAATAATATGACAATTCATAAATCATGCGGAAAAACCATAAAGCCAGGAAAACATATTATTTACACATAATCATTTAGCATAGTTTAGATGCATACTCTTTGTTGCGTGCCTTCCCTAGCTGCGCCCGAACCGAACAAGAACAAGTCTTTAGGACTCCAAGTGTCGTCCCTCCGTAGATAGTCCACAGCACGTCCGGATCCGCCTTAAGATTGACCAACTAGAATCGCCCTTAAGGTACTATTTTTTTCGGCACTTTATAGGCAAATGTGTGACTGAATTTTTCTCTCAAAAACTCACTTTGAATACTTTGAAACTTGTTATAAATTGTGAGCCCTAGCCTCATATTTATAGGGGTATGGAAAGGGAATCGAAATCCTATTCAGATACAAATTAATTAAACCTAGAATCCTACAAGAACTCTAATTTAATTAATTTATCAAATAGAATTAGGAATTTAATCATTAACCGAACTCTGCATGTTTTAGGAAACGTGCACAAACACAAACACTTGCACACACACGCACGGCTGCCACGATGGGCCCCATGCGTGCGCGCGAGCAGCAGCCCACAAAGCGCCCGCGCGCGCTGCGCGCTGCGCGTGCTGTGCGCGCTGTGCGCGCTGCGCAGCCTGCTGGGCCTGGCCTTGCGCTGGGCCTGGCGTGGCTGTTTGTGCGGCGCGCTTGGCTTGCTGGGCGATGGCCTGGCTTCGTGCTGGGCCTCGTCCGGCAGGCCTCGTCCGATGCTTATTCGTACGATGCGCTTCCGATTAAATTTTCCGATTCCGGAATTCATTTCCGATACGAACAATATTTAATATTTCCGATTCCGGAATTAATTTCCGTTTCGAACAAATATTTAATATTTCCGTTTCCGGAATTATTTTCCGATTCCGGTAATATTTCCGATTCTGACAATATTTCCGTTTCCGGCAATATTTCCGATTCTGGCAATATTTCCATTTCCGATAATATTTTCCGATACGTACCATGTTTCCGTTTCCGGCAACATCTACGACTTGGATAATATTTATATTTCCGATACGATCCATATTTCCGTTTCCGGCAATATCATCGTTTCCGGAGTATTCATTTCTTGCCTGTGACGATCTTAGCTCCCACTGAAACCAAGATCCGTCGGTTCCGAATATTCATAGATGGAGTATTTAATGCCATTAAATACTTGATCCGTTTACGTACTATTTGTGTGACCCTACGGGTTCAGTCAAGAGCAAGCTGTGGATTAATATCATTAATTCCACTTGAACTGAAGCGGCCTCTAGCTAGGCATTCAGCTCACTTGATCTCACTGAATTATTAACTTGTTAATTAATACTGAACCGCATTTATTAGACTTAACATAGAATGCATACTTGGACCAAGGGCATTATTTCCTTCAGGACGAGGCCTGCCGGACGAGGGCCCAGCACGAAGCCAGGCCATTGCCCAGCAAGCCAAGCGCGCCACACGAACAGCCAAGGCCACGCCAGGCCCAGCGCAAGGCCAGGCCCAGCAGGCCATGGCAGCGCGCGCAGCAATGGGCTGCGAGTGGTGCTGCTGCTCGCGTGGGCTTGCGGCTCGCGTGGGCCGAGCGGCCGTGTGGGCTGTGCGCGGGCATGGCCTGCACGCTCGTGGGTCATGCTCGTGTAGAGTTTGTGTTCACATACGAAACCTAAATTGTGTAGGATTTGTTTGATGATTAAATTCCTAATCCTAAAAGAATAAAATTAATTAGTTAGAGTCCTACTAGGATTCTAGTTTAACTAATTAGTATCCTCATAGGATTCCAGTTCCTTTTCCATACCTCTATAAATATGGGCCTAGGGTCATTATTTGCAGGTACGATTGAAGTATTCAAAGGGTAAGTTTTTGAAATAAAAATCAGCCATACACTTGCAAACACTAGCCGAAATTCCTAGTAACCTTAAGGGCGATTCTAGTTGGTCTAACTTGAGGCGGATCCGGACGTATTGTGGACTATCTACGGAGGGACGACATTTGGAGTCCTAAAGACTTGTTCTTGTTCGGTTCGGGCGCAGCTAGGGAAGGCACGCTACAACATGTATGCATCTATTCTATGCTAAATGATTATGTGAAAATAATATGCTTTCCTGGCTTTATGGTTTTTCCGCATGATTTATGAATTGTCATATGTATCATAACCTAACAGTGGTATCACGAGCCTCTTATTATTTTCATAATCTAAAAATTGCATGAAGATGGTTAAATATTACAAATTTTTAAGAATTAAAAGGGGTGATTAATTTTCGTAATTGTTAATTAATTGCAAATTGCGTTTATTTAATTATACGTACGCAGTTTTTCGGCAGTTTCTTTGTTACTCATCCAAATCGAGTGATTTTTGTGTCAATTCCGCATGTAAAAGGCATTCTAAAATTTTGACAAAAATAATAGTTTTCGGCCGAACCCTGAATTCTCAAATTCGAAGCCTAACTATGACTTTTCGGAGGTTTTAGTTTTTCGAATGCAAAATTTCGTAAATTTAAGATGTTAAATTAAATATTTGCGATTCTTGTTGATAAATCTTGAATTTTTGATTGACCTACTGTGTATGTTTAACAAGTTTGAATGCCTAGCCTTGTTAATTATGCAATCTAATTTGTAATTATGATTAATTTGTTGAAAATTGGAATAATTTAGAATTAATTTGATTTTCATAATTAGTTATAATTTAATTAGATACCTATGATTAAAAACCACCAAAAAAATTGTAAATTTATGTTAAATTTTAAATTTTTATGACCTAGACTTGAATCCATGTTAATCGGAAATCAATTAAATAATAAATTTTCGATTTTTCGCCCTAAAATTATGAAATTAATATTATTTATTAATTTGTCATTAATTTTGAATATAAATTTTTAATTTTTATGCGATTCGCTCATATAACTTGCACGCACAAAGCAATGGACGCTACGTGTTACCCTTAAGGGGTGTTGTATAGTGCGGGCATGCGACGACGAGCAAGGGAGCTCGTCGCCCATGCGGTACGAATGCAACGAGCAAGGGCATGGTGCACGAGCACAAGGCAGCAGGCCTGCCTTGTGTCGTGGCCTGTCAGCAATGGGCACATGGGCAAGGGCGAGAGCAAGGAGCGAGCAGTCGCGTGTTGGCAGCAAGTGTGCTGCGCCACAGCGCGCACTGCCTCGCGCAAGCGTACGGAGCCTCGCGCGCAGCGAGCGCTAGTGTGCGTGCGACGAGGGCTGCGCCCAGCGATGGCGTGCAGCGTGCTTGTTGCGACGTGCGACGAGCGCTGCGCCCAGCGATGGCTTGCAGCGTGCTTGTTGCGACGTGCGACGAGCGCTGCGCCCAGCGATGGCGTGCAGCGTGCTTGTTGCGACGTGCGACGAGCGCTGCGCCCAGCGATGATCAGCAGCATGCTTGTTGTGACGAGCGCTGGCGCGCACCTTGCGATGGGGAGCAGCAGCGATGCGACGCAGCGCATGGGCTGCGCGCACATGGCCAGCGATGGTTGTGTGCGTGTGGCCCATGGGCGTGCGTTGCGTGGGGTTGTTGCGTTGCGCTTAGATCGTTTAGAAATTTTAATTTGAAATTTTCAGTTTAGGTAATTTTAATTAATTTTAAAATTAATAATTTAAATTATTTTCTTGGATTTTAATTTTGAATATTATAATTATAATAAATTTCATTTATTCTAATTATTTTACTAAAATTAAAATCATGAATTAATTTAAGCACGACTGAAAATAAATTAAATATGTGGATTCAATTATAAATTTATATGAGCTTTAAATTTTAATTAAATTTGTATGTTTCCGGTTAGACTAGAAATACATTTTTATGTTTAAAATTAGTAAAGCATATTAATTTATTGGTTTAAGTGGGAGCCCTTTAATCATAAACTCTTGATTAGGTCTACAAATCCTTAAGGTTAAAACAACTTGATTAGAATTAATAAGGACTGAATAATTTGTAGATTATTGGTGCCCTTGATTAATTGCTGCAAATGTTTATGTGATGCATAACGTGTTTTGCTAACCAGCTATGTGGGCCATTCATGATAATGAATGGGTGAATGGTATATATTGTATATGTACTGTTTTGCAGGTTATGAAGTGACTAGTATGGCCCAAATAGGATAGAAAATATGGTCTGCGTACCATTAATTTGAATGTAATTGGTCTAAAGTACCAAAATTGTTTTTCAATTCAAATATGGTCTGCGTACCATGAAATAGTTGTAATTAGTTTTAATTATAGCTTATTCTATTTGAAGAACATGGTGCCTCCCACGGAGATTTTCAAGACGGACTTTGAAGTTAAAGCTTCAAGATGAAGTCGGGCCATACTAGATCACATTTATCTTATGCATGTTTTAAGTTATTTATTGCTTTTAAATATGTCTTAAAATGCATAAGATCAAAGCTTGATTATGTTGCATGATTAAGGATTTTAGTTCACTTAAAATCTAACCAACATAGTAAGAGCCTTAAGTTCCAAACTTAAAAATTGAGTTAAAAGGTGCCATGCCAAAATATACACTTGCTTGGATATCCTTTACATCAATCTAGTAATAGTTTTCGCTCAGCGAGGTGTTACTTATTGGTCCTAAAGGGGCAAGGTACACAAATAATTGTGAGTACATGTTAGTTTTGGTGAAACTCAACGATATAATTAAGGAGTCCTTTTATGTCGTGGCAAAATCGATAGGTTTACCTAATAAGTTCTTAGACGTACCTATCAACCAAGAATAGTTTCTAGACTATTAGCAAAGGGCTTTTGCTTACCTAAGATGTTTTAGGATTAAGTCGACAAACTGTGCTTAGTTCTTCAATGATTTTAGGATCTTGGAATCATTTTATTCACACCTGCCGGAAAACATAACTTGAATAAAATGCTTAATAAACATTGAATTATGCATGTATGCTAGAATTTAAGTTTATTAAGAGAAACTGTGAATGGTTATTTATTTGTTTATTCTTTTCAATTGTAGTTTTAACTATGGCAAACAACAATTCATTCAACATTCGATCAATTCTCGAAAAGGAGAAGTTGAGCGGGAAGAACTTCCTTGACTGGCAAAGGAACTTGCAAATAGTTCTTATGCAGGAAGAAAAGGAGTATGTCCTGGAAGAGGCGATGCCCGAAGCCGCTGGCGACGGGGTCACTCATGCAGCCCTCAATCGTTGGATTGATGCCAACAAGGATGTGAAATGTCTAATGCTCGCCACCATGAGTGCAGATCTACAGAAAACGTTCATCAACTCAGATTCTTTCACAATCATCAGTGAGTTGAAGAACATGTTCCAAGATCTGGCTCGAGTCGAAAGATTCGAGACTCATAGGCAAATTCTTGAGACCAAGCTTAAGAAAGGCGAGCCCGTAAGTCCACATGTTCTCAAAATGATTGGACTCATTGAGAATATGAGTCGGCTGGATCAGCAATTTTCTCAGGAAATGGCTATAGACACCATCCTCCATTCTCTTCATAGCGGGTATGATCAGTTCAAACTGAACTACAGTATGAATAGTCTGGACAAAACGCTCACTGAGCTTCACGGTATGCTGAAGACCGCTGAAAAGACGCTCAAAAGTGATAAGCAGGATGTGCTTATGGTGCGTGGGGGCAAGTTCAAGAAATCTGGAAAGAAGAGGAATGCTAAGAAAGGTGGCAACAAGGCCAGCCCAACTAAGCAAACTGTGTTAGGTTATGATACATATGACAATACATAAATCATGCGGAAAAACCATAAAGCCAGGAAAGCATATTATTTACACATAATCATTTAGCATAGTTTAGATGCATACACTTTGTTGCGTGCCTTCCCTAGCTGCGCCCGAACCGAACAAGAACAAGTCTTTAGGACTCCAAGTGTCGTCCCTCCGTAGATAGTCCACAGCACGTCCGGATCCGCCTTAAGCTTGACCAACTAGGATCGCCCTTAAGGTACTTAGAATTTTCGGCTAATGTAGGCAATTGTATGACTGAATTTTTGCTCTCAAAAATCACTTTGAATACTTGAATACTCTATGCAAAATAATGACCCTAGGCCTTTATTTATAGAGGTATGGAAAGGGAATTGTAATCCTATTAGGATACGAATTAATTAAACTAGAATCCTAATAGAATTCTTATTTAATTAATTCATCCTTTTAGGTTTAGGAATTTAATCATATGTCGAAACCTGATAGCTCTAGGATTCGTATAGCACACAAACACACACACGCACGCACAGCAGCCCACGAGGGGCGCCATGCGCGCGCGCGCAGCCCGCGAGCTCGCAGCACATTGCCACGAGGCCCACACGCTGCCGCAGCCTTGGCGCGCGCTGGGCCTGCCTTGCGGTGGGCCTGGCGCAGCCTTGGCTGGTGCGTTGTGGCGCGCTGGCTTGCTGGGCGATGGCCCGGCTTCGTGCTGGGCCTTCGTCTGGCAGGCCTCGTCCGATGCTAATTCGTACGATACGCTTCCGATTAATTTCCCGATTCCGGAATTCATTTCCGATACGAACAATATTTAATATTTCCGATTCCGGAATTAATTTCCGATACGAACAAATATTTAACATTTCCGTTTCCGGAATTATTTTCCGATTCCGATAATATTTCCGATTCTGACAATATTTCCGTTTCTGGCAATATTTCCGATTCCGGCAATATTTCCATTTCCGATAATATTTTCCGATAATATTTTCCGATACGTACCATGTTTCCGTTTCCGGCAACATCTACGACTTGGATAATATTTATATTTCCGATACGATCCATATTTCCGTTTCCGGCAATATCATTGTTTCCGGAGCATTCATTTCTTGCCTGTGACGATCTCAGCTCCCACTGAAACCAAGATCCGTCGATTCCGAATATCCATAGATGGAGTATTTAATGCCATTAAATACTTGATCCGTTTACGTACTATTTGTGTGACCCTACGGGTTCAGTCAAGAGTAAGCTGTGGATTAATATCATTAATTCCACTTGAACTGAAGCGGCCTCTAGCTAGGCATTCAGCTCACTTGATCTCACTGAATTATTAACTTGTTAATTAATACTGAACCGCACTTATTAGACTTAACATAGAATGCATTCTTGGACCAAGGGCATTATTTCCTTTAAACTGGCGCCAAGTCTGAAAAGAGGAAGGTCAGTCAACCCACTTCTGAATCCGAATGCTTCTACTGCAAGAAGAAGGGGCATTGGAAGAGAGATTGCTTGAAGCTAAAGGAAGATCAGAAGAACGGAACAGTCGTTCCATCTTCAGGTATTTTCGTTATAGACTGTATACTTGCTAATTCAACTTCTTGGGTATTAGATACAGGTTGTGGCTCACACTTATGTTCCGATCCACAGGGACTAAGAAGAAGTAGAAAGTTAAGCAAGGGAGAAGTCGACCTACGAGTGGGAAATGGAGCACGGATTGCTGCATTAGCTGTAGGAACTTATTATTTGTCGTTGCCCTCCGGGCTAGTTTTGGAACTGGAAGAATGTTTCCATGTTCCAAGTCTTACTAAAAACATCATTTCAGTTTCTTGCTTAGATGCTAAGGGATTTTCCTTTTTTAATAAAAGACAATAGTTGTTCGTTTTATTTTAAAGAGATGTTTTATGGATCTGCTAGATTAGTCAATGGACTTTATTTATTAGATCACGACAAACAAGTTTATAACATAAATACCAAAAAGGCCAAAAAGGATGATTCAGATCTCACCTATCTGTGGCATTGTCGATTAGGCCATATAAACTTGAAACGCTTAGAAAGACTTCAAAAGGAAGGAATTCTAGAACCATTTGACTGAGAGGATTATGTTAAATGCGAATCATGTTTACTTGGCAAAATGACAAAGCAACCTTTCTCTAAAGTTGGAGAAAGAGCAAATGAACTATTGGGTTTAATCCATACAGATGTATGTGGACCAATGAGTACAAATGCTAGAGGTGGTTTCAGCTACTTTATCACTTTCACTGATGACTTCAGTAGATATGGTTATGTCTACCTAATGAAGCATAAGTCTGAATCCTTTGACAAATTCAAGGAATTTCAGAGTGAAGTAGAGAATCAATTAGGCAAGAAGATTAAGGCACTGCGGTCTGATAGAGGCGGTGAATATCTGAGCTATGAATTTGATGACCATCTGAAAGAATGTGGAATTCTATCAGTATTGACTCCTCCTGGAACACCACAATGGAACGGCGTGTCAGAACGGAGGAACAGAACCTTGCTAGACATGGTCAGGTCAATGATGGGTCAGGCCGAACTTCCATTAGAATTGTGGGGACATGCACTAAATACAGCTGCACTCACTATAAATAGAGCTCCGTCTAAAGCTGTCGAAAAGACTCCATATGAGTTATGGTTTGGAAAGCCTCCAAAAGTGTCTTTTCTTAAGATTTGGGGATGTGAAGTATACGTCAAACGATTAATTTTAGACAAACTTCATCCAAAATCTGACAAATGTATCCTTGTGGGCTATCCAAAGGAAACAAAGGGGTATTACTTCTACAATACATCTGAGAACAAGGTGTTTGTTGCTCGAGATGGTGTCTTTTTGGAGAAAGATCACATTTCCAAAATGACAAGTAGGAGAAAAATAGACCTCGAAGAAATTCGAGTCGAACAACAAACTCTAGAAAATGCTCAAGATGACATTCAGGATGAAACTCAGAGATCTTTAGAAGAATCTGGTGAGAATCATGGTCAATCTAGAAATGTTACCCCGCGTAGATCGCAAAGATATAGATCTCAACCGGAAAGGTACTTAGGTATTTTGACGAACGAGAGCTATGACGTTCTATTACTTGAAAGTGATGAACCTGCGACTTACAAACAAGCTATGACGAGCCCTAGCTCCAAGCAATGGCAAGAAGCCATGCAATCTGAATTAGACTCCATGTCTGAAAACCAAGTATGGGATTTGGTCGATTTTCCGGATGGCTACCAAGCCATTGGAAGCAAATGGATTTTTAAACTGAAAAAGGACAAGGATGGGAAACTTGAAGTTTTCAAAGCTAGATTGGTTGCAAAAGGTTACAGGCAAGTCCACGGCGTGGATTACGATGAAACCTTTTCACCAGTTGCAATGCTAAAGTCTATTCGGATAATGTTAGCAATCGCTGCATATTACGATTACGAAATATGGCAGATGGATGTCAAAACTGCTTTCTTAAACGGCGTTTTAACATAAACTGTGTTTATGACACATCCTGAAGGTTTCGAGGATCCAAAGAATGCTAAAAAGGTATGCAAGCTAAAGAAATCAATCTATGGATTGAAGCAGGCATCCAGGAGCTGGAATATACGTTTTGATGAAGCAGTCAGTGATTTTGGTTTCATCAAGAACGCAGACGAATCTTGTGTATACAAGAAGGTCAGTGGGAGCAAAATTGCTTTCCTAGTATTATATGTCGACGACATATTACTTATCGGAAATGACATTCCTATGTTGAACTCTGTCAAGATTTGGCTTGGGAAATGTTTTTCGATGAAGGATCTAGGAGAAGCACAGTACATATTGGGCATCAAGATTTACAGAGATAGATCTAAAAAGATGATTGGACTTAGTCAAAGCACTTATATCAATAAGGTGCTTGATAGGTTCAAGATGGCAGACTCCAAGCGAGGCTACCTACCCATGTCTCATGGAATAACTCTAAGCAAGACTCAGTGCCCAAAAACACTTGATGAGCGTAGACGAATGAATGGGATTCCATATGCATCATCGATTGGTTCAATAATGTATGCTATGATATGTACACGCCCGGATGTTGCGTACGCACTCAGTGCTACGAGCAGATACCAGTCAGACCCAGGAGAGGCGCATTGGACTGCTGCCAAGAATATTCTGAAGTACCTGAAAAGGCACAAAGATGACTTCCTGGTCTATGGTGGAGATGATGAATTAATTGATAAAGGCTATACGGACGCAAGTTTCCAAACCGACAAAGATGATTTCAGATCACAGTCTGGGTTTGTCTTCTGCCTCAACGGAGGTGCAGTAAGCTGGAAAAGTGCTAAGCAAAGCACCATTGCGGATTCTACAACTGAAGCGGAGTACATTGCTGCACATGAAGCAGCAAAGGATTCTATATGGCTAAGGAAGTTCATAGGTGAACTTGGTGTAGTCCCCTCCATTAAAGGACCAATAGCCCTGTATTGTGATAATAACGGAGCTATTGCACAGGCAAAGGAGCCTAGACACCACCAGAGAGTCAAGCATGTACTTCGTAGATTTCACCTTCTACGAGAGTTCGTTGAAAGAAAAGAAGTCGAGATAAGCAAGATTGGAACTGATGACAACATATCAGATCCATTGACTAAACCTCTGCCGCAGGCGAAGCACAACTCGCTCACTGCAGCTATGGGAATCAAGCATATTGGAGAATGGCTTTGATGTCCTTATTTAATGTTTTAAAGTTTTAGAGTTTAAATCTTTGTAAAACATTATTGGTTAATCATTCACAATAAATGAATAGAATTCATTTTTCCATTTAATTTGTGGTTTATTAAATGATGAGTCCCTTCAATTTGACGATATATTCAAGATAGACTGTCAGGACCAGTCCTGTGACTAAGAAATGTCTATCAAGTGAACTTGAATGTCAAAAGTTGAAAATGGTCCCTGGTCGGAGTTTTCTATAAAATTGGACGCATAGAAAACGTTAGACGACTAGAATGCAAGATGACTAGTAGTTCTGTTTCTTAAACTATGTGGACATGGCAATGTCATAATCATTTGCATAGATACTTACTTTGGGAAGACTAGTATCGGACAAGACCTATGTAACTTTACTGTAAGAGATGAAAATCTGTCATGAGTAAATTTCATTAAAATTATTAGACACTAAATCCTCAATACCTGAGTGATTTGAGATTACTTGTTTGAGAACTGGTTGCTTTGACGTTGACCAACCGTCGCACCGTAAAAGGAGGCTATAAAGGCAACGCTCAGGTAATCACCTATCAAACGAAGTCTAATCTCAAGATCGCAAGATTGGGATTGTCCTCCCATAAATCGGGATGAGATGCTTAAAAGTTGTACAAGGCCACTCGGAGAGCTAGAAACTGTGAAATGCATGGCCGTGCTCGGATGAATCATAGGCTATGATTATCTGTTTATTTGATCAGTTGAACTCTGAAACCGAGGAACACCTCTGGACATAATAAGGATGACAACTCTTACCTTATGTTCAAGAGCAAGCATCGAGCGACAAAGGAATTAGGAAATGCACACTTGTCCCTAAGGACAAGTGGGAGACTGAAGGAAATAATGCCCTTGGTCCAAGTATGCATTCTATGTTAAGTCTAATAAGTGCGGTTCAGTATTAATTAACAAGTTAATAATTCAGTGAGATCAAGTGAGCTGAATGCCTAGCTAGAGGCCGCTTCAGTTCAAGTGGAATTAATGATATTAATCCACAGCTTACTCTTGACTGAACCCGTAGGGTCACACAAATAGTACGTAAACGGATCAAGTATTTAATGGCATTAAATACTCTATCTATGGATATTCGGAATCGACGGATCTTGGTTTCAGTGGGAGCTGAGATCGTCACAAGCAAGAAATGAATACTCCGGAAACGATGATATTGCCGGAAACGGAAATATGGATCGTATCGGAAATATAAATATTATCCAAATCGTAGATGTTGCCGGAAACAGAAACATGGTACGTATCGGAAAATATTATCGGAAATGGAAATATTGCCGGAATCGGAAATATTGCCGGAAACGGAAATATTGTCAGAATCGGAAATATTATCGGAATCGGAAAATAAATTCCGAAAACGGAAATATTAAATATTTGTTCGAAACAGAAATTAATTCCGGAATCAGAAATATTAAATATTCTTCGTATCGGAAATGAATTCCGGAACCGGGAATTTAATCGGAAGCGTATCGTACGAATAAGCATCGGACGAGGCCTGCCGGACGAGGGCCCAGCACGAAGCCAGGCCATCGCCCAGCAAGCCAAGCGCGCCACCAGCCAAGGCCACGCCAGGCCCAGCGCAAGGCCAGGCCCAGCAGGCCATGGCAGCGCGCGCAGCAATGGGCTGCGAGTGGTGTTGCTGCTCGCGTGGGCTTGCGGCTCGCGTGGGCCGAGCGACCGTGTGGGCTGTGCGCGGGCATGGCCTGCACACTCGTGGGTCATGCTCGTGTAGAGTTTGTGTTCACATACGAAACCTAAATTGTGTAGGATTTGTTTGATGATGAAATTCCTAATCCTAAAAGGATAAAATTAATTAGTTAGAGTCCTACTAGGATTCTAGTTTAACTAATTAGTATCCTAATAGGATTCCAGTTCCTTTTCCATACCTCTATAAATAAGGGCCTAGGGTCATTATTTGCAGGTACGATTGAAGTATTCAAAGGGTAAGTTTTTGAAATAAAAATCAGCCATACACTTGCAAACACTAGCCGAAATTCCTAGTAACCTTAAGGGCGATTCTAGTTGGTCTAACTTGAGGCGGATCCGGACGTACTGTGGACTATCTACGGAGGGACGACATTTGGAGTCCTAAAGACTTGTTCTTGTTCGGTTCGGGCGCAGCTAGGGAAGGCACGCTACAACATGTATGCATCTATTCTATGCTAAATGATTATGTGAAAATAATATGCTTTCCTGGCTATATGGTTTTTCCGCATGATTTATGAATTGTCATATGTATCATAACCTAACACCTAACACCTTGAAACTAGGCTAGTTGGGCTCGTCATAGGCCCTAAGGGGAGACACAAATTAGATGTCTATAGAAGCCCCCACTTTGGCTTAGCTTTCGACTAGGGAAGCCCGAGTCAAAGCATTCGAATGGGACAGAGAATGGTCAAGATGTTCTACAATCAAGACCATTCTTTGTAGGCCAGTACATGCATAAAATAAGCGTTAGAGAAAAAGAAAAAAAAGGGTTTGAATGAACAATTCAGGGAGTTGGTTAAAAATGAAAGTCGAGGGAGAAGGCGGGAAACAAATTAGAAGGGTTTCACTGTTGGAAGTAAAAAGGCGAAATTACGGACACGTTGCCCTAAATCATCATTTTTATATTGTGTTTGGGTATTATCCATGAATGATGTTGCCAATATACATTTAAGAATAATGATGGTAACACCCAACCATGTGGTTGGATACTATCCATGCAGGATGTAGTAATGTCAATACGATCATAAGGATGGTAAATACCATGCATGACGTTGGTGATGTCTATAAGAACAAAGATCTATTAATCAGTCAAAACCTCAGATCCTCCATTCTCCCATGGCAGCGGCCGACCTGCAACTTTTGCCATAGCAACAAATTCCAGCCATGACAACAAATAGGACAACAAATCTACGGGAATTACATATTTAACACTAAAACATTATTATTCTTCAACCCACGACGCTATCCACAATTAACACGCCCGACGAATTTCCAAACCCCCATCGTGACTCCATTTTTTTCGGCGAAGACCAAAGTCTTTCGTGTCTAATCGTTGTAAATTCTAACGAACACGCACCGAATATTCATTGCTCTTTCCTTCAATATCATCAACACCCATTGATTTCCCTATCTAACAAACCCAAAACCAAAAACCCATAATTTAGGACTGCGGAACGACGAAACCATTAGAATTATTAAAGAACTCCAACGACACCCATAAACGATGAACGACTACGAACGATGAAGAACGGCAAGGTCGATTTGGCGGCCATCGGAACTCCGGCGATAATTAGTGATAACATAGGATTACCTAAAGCAAGAGGAGAGAGAAATTTAGTTAATTGTTAATTAACTTTTCTAATTATTCTATTTACCGATTTCAGAAAATACAAATAATTATTTTTGGAAAATTCAGAAATTGCAAAAATAATTTTCATTAAAGATATTGTGTATTTAAATTTAAAGATAAAACAACTGAAATCATTAAAATATATTATTTATATTAAAGATAAAGATAAAAGAGAAGCATTTTTTGTAGCCCATGTTAATTTTTTATGGTGGTCATAGTTAAGATGACCGTTGTAGAATGATCCCACCGTAGTCTCATTCCCCGTTTGTGTATAGTCTGCTTAATTTATGTTAGTTAAGCTTATAACATAACAAAAAGTTACATAATTTTACTCAAGATCAAAGTTAACCTTTCATTCATACTACCTTCGTTCCACGATCCATGCAACATTTCTTTTCTTATGTTTTTCAACACGTTTTTTTGTTGGACATTAACATCTCTAAATGTATATAAGTCAAAAATATAAAAAGTTGATATTTAACACCGTCTCATTAATACGAATTTAACAAAATCTCACTTCAGTATATTTTTTTCTAACACTAGTAATGAAAGAAAAATTGTCAAAGTTGATTGATGAATAATACTCAAATGAAATATGTAATGTGAAACAAAAGTAGTACAAGCTATTGATACACTTCTATCAGACATGTAAGATCTGTAAGATTGGAGAACAAACACACTGACAAGCTGAAGAGGTATTACCACATCATTCATAAACAAGATTTGCTTATTCGTTTGCAACTAGTTATTTTATTGCTTACTCTCGGGGCAACAACGGTTTGTTGGAAGATTAAAAAATACACAACACAATTTCATAGCTGCGCATCACTGTTAATAGTTACTGAAAGCAAACGAACAAAAAATACATTTATTTCTCTCGTCATTGATTCATGTTCCCGCAAGTTTACAACTACATTGCAAATTCAAGAACCATACATACTTGGCCAAAAACTCACCCATCATCTTGCAGCATAATTGTCTCTAAATAATCAATTGATTTACAAAACTAAAACCCTAGCTTCATCCAACTAATCTCTCAAGTCTCCTTCAAACTACTAAAGCTGTGTTTAGTAACCGTATCCTGCACCACAAAACACATAATTAGAACACATGCTTTCTCACATTTGTCAAAATCTTCCAACAGAAATATTGCTGCTAGTTACTTACCCGAGTTATCCATTGGATTTCCAGCAGGCATTGCTGGCTCAGCTTCTTTGATCTCGACAACTACACAATCCGACATCAAAAATGTTTTTGCTACTGAAGATGCATGCTCCAAACAGCATCTCACGACCTGGTTTAGGAAGAAAAGAAACCTCAAAACATAATAGTTTTTATTGGTAGGTTGATAGTTTTTATTGTAAAGTGGAGAGCCGTATTAAAACTGACCAATGTCCCATGCTGAAATTCCACGAGTGCCACACAAAAAGGACCAAATCGAGCTTTTTTCAGGAAGTAACAACTAACAACACATTAACTGAAGTAACTAGACATAACCAACTAACCTTAGTTGGATCAATGATTCCTGCAGACATCAAGTCCTCGTACTTTCCAGTTGCCGCATTATATCCATATCTTGGGTCATCGCTTGACAGTACCTAAACGGTGGGAACAAAATATTCTGAGAAATCCGTAGGAAAGCAATGTCATTGTATTATGTAACACCTTAACTAGTCTGCCCAAGAAAGGAGGGTGGTCGCCAGCTAGCAACAGTGCAGAAACAAGAAACATTACTTGACATCAGAGATTACAGTTACAATATTCCTAGGACTAAACATTTTATCTCACTGAATATATACTAATAAATATTTGACCATGGTTGCTCGAGAGACGAGTATTGTGCATTGAAAATGGTGGAAAAGACATGAAACATGGACATACATTCCAACAGTCCAGTTGCACCCTACCAGTCTATTATGTGATTTCAAGCATAGGACAATGGCCCAACACAGTATTTCAACATTTCAAGTTTATTTTCTTACATTCAGTTTAGAACGTAGAATTTTGGCAAAACAACAATTGTATGCTATACCTTTTCACTGACAACACTTCCATTTACACCAGCATTTTTGGCAATCAGCTTCAACGGATAGCTTAGTGCTCTCTTAACAATATCTGCCCCAACCTGCAAGAGAACTCCGGTATTTAACTTTTAGAATGTAAATAAAATCAGAGAGTAACACCAAGGCGTCATTACATAACTAAGTTGCAGGTTTCCTTTTTTGACAGAAATTACTAGGTAATATTTAAGGCAAGTTGATGGTGATACAACTGACAAGAACCTATCTCAAGTTCTCAACAAAGGAGCAACTATATCACAAAGATGAAAAAGGGAGAAGATAAAGAATCTCAGACAAATTTATACACCCTTTTATCAACACAGTACAAAATCCTCTACAAATCAAGCGATTTGAAGTTCCACTAGCATTTACAATGACTAAGACACATACAAAAACTGGCAACTAGAAATATTACTGTCAGATGCAGCTCATATGAATTTTACAGTGAACACATATGCACAAGTAAACAAGTACAGAAGCACATAATTAATGGTCATGACAATATGAAAGACTGACTGAAGTTACATTATCTAAATTTCCTGAAAAAAGGCCCTGTCTAGGTTTCTTATCATCTTAATGAGAATTGAGGGACTAAACAGTGGGTCTTGACAAGATCAAGGACCTAAACGTTTTATGGACTACATCCATTAACTCTGATGTCTAAACAGAAGCGGCACAACCAAATGCATTATTTTCAAATCAAAGTCATGCACCTTTTATCTGAATCCCCCAACTACACTCTTAATGATGACAAATGCACATAAT
Source organism: Spinacia oleracea (assembly GCF_020520425.1). Lineage (NCBI taxonomy): Eukaryota > Viridiplantae > Streptophyta > Magnoliopsida > Caryophyllales > Amaranthaceae > Spinacia > Spinacia oleracea. Next base: position 4,485,698 of record NC_079487.1, on the reverse strand, counting down.
ACTTCACAAAAAATATTACTTTTGCCAGATGCAATAAGATCTTAGGACTAATGATGATATACGATGTCATTAATATTTGCACGAATTAGAGAGTCTGCCATGATTAGCACTATGATTTATGAATTGTGAGGAAGGTAATTGACATTCTATTATGTTATTAAAATGAATATAAAATAAAACCTGATCAATCAACAAGATAATGACACTAAAAACAAACCTTTTCTTCGACATTTTGAAGTTGAGCCTTGATAGCATCCACTTTGGATGAAAGCCGGAGTAGAGTACATCCACCACCAACAACAATTCCTTCTTCAACAGCCGCCTAAATAAAATTTATTATATGTCATTCATTGTTAAATGCTAAATACTATTTCAACAAAGACCGACTTTTGAATAATGTCAGTTATCAACAAAACCCAATCTAATACCTTTGTCGCATTAAGGGCATCTTCAACTCTCAGTTTCTTTTCTTTCAACTCTGTCTCAGTTTGTGCTCCAACCTACCGAGAAAGCAGATTGTTACCTACTGAAAGCTTTACCTTAATATCATAGATAGCCAGCGTCCCATAGAGACCACTGTATAGGAATGATGATAAGGAAGATGACATACCTGAATAACAGCCACTCCACCAGAAAGTTTTGCAATTCTCTCAGTAAGCTTTTCCTTCTCGTATTCTTGCTCAGCAACCTGTAACATGAATTTGCATCAGAAAGCAAAATCATTTAGTTTATCACAGTACACCTGCTGAAATCCTAAAAATAACTTCACCTCAATTTGATTCTTTATTTGTGCAACTCTCTTTGCCACAGCTTCTTGAGTGCTTCCATCACCCACGATTGTGGATGAATCCTTCGTTATAACTATTTTGGCAGCATGGCCTAAAACATCCTTGTCAGCCTTGTCAAGTGTGAGCCCGACCTCATCTCGGATCACAGTTCCTGTATCAATCACAAAAATTGAGAAGGCAAGATAAAAATAAAGTGAAGAAAAAAGCACCACAAAAGGTATTAAAGTATTTTACCTCCTGTGAGGATAGCAATGTCATCAAGATACTGGCTCTTGCGCTCACCAAATCCTGGAGCCTTAAGTGCTGCAATTTTCAGTGAACCTCTCAACCGGTTCACCACAAGGGTAGCCAGGGCTTCCTGTTCAATATCTTCTGCAATGATCAACACAGGGTAACTTCCCCTGATTGCATCTTCCAAGATGTTAACTAAATCCCTTGCATTTGTGATCTTCTTGTCAACAAGAAGCAACTGTAACAACAATTTGCACAAGAAATATGTTAAATGAAAATGCTATACCACAATACATATCGAAATTAGGACCTGCTTATGAAGTGGATTGCAAACCTTGCAGTTCTCGTACTCCACAGTCATTTTCTCAGCATCAGTAACAAAATAAGGTGAAATATAACCACGATCAAACTGCATCCCTTCAACAACATAGAGACTGTTCTCAGCACTTTTTCCTTCTTCAAGGGTCACAACACCTTTTCTTCCTACTTTGCTCATTGCTTCAGCAATCATACTCCCCACTTCAGGGTTGTTGCCAGCGCTGACAGCTGCTACATCAGCTAGTTCACTGTCTTCTACCTGCAAATGATCATTTATGCTTACTGGTAACTACAAATTCATAACAGTTAGCATGTTCAAAAAGGGCAAATTGCTTGTGATATTACCTCTTTTGACATCAACTTGAGCTCAGCTACTAATGCTTTAGTAGTCTTCTCAATACCCCGGGTGATCAGAACGGGGTTTGCTCCCGCTGCAACCACCTAGCCAGAAAAAGGGAAAAGAAAACTCTACGTAAATATGTACGACACACGCAATCATTGAATCAAGTGGGTCTCACAAAGCATCTTCATTAACGAACCTTAACTCCTTCTGCGATTAGACCTTGTGCAAGAACAACAGAAGTAGTTGTTCCATCTCCAGCCAAATCATTAGTCTTAGCAGCTGCCTGTCTCACTAATTTTGCCCCAATATTTTCAACTGGGTCCTCCAACTCAACCTTCAGTTATAAAAGCCCATGTCATATACGTTATAACATATTTAAGGTTTTCTCTATTTGAAGTAGCTCTTGACTAAATGTATAGAATATAAATAGATAGGATTGCATGGTTACATTAAAAACCTACACAACTCTATCATACACAAGCTCTACTAATTGAAAGGGGGGTAAACGAGCTTATACCTCCTTCGCAACAGTGACACCGTCATTGACAATCTTTGGGGAACCGTATTTGCTCTCTAGAACAACGTTCCGGCCCTTTGGACCCAATGTAACCCCCACTAAATCAGCAAGCTTGTTCACCCCATTCTGGGCAACAGAATTGGTAAATTGGGTGAGTTAGTCACATAACAAGAAAAAAGTGTAAATCTATGGATTATCGAGACAACATAAAAGTTACTAGTTCTAGCCTAATACTCACTTGCAACCTCTTGATAGCAGACCCATCTTTGTTAAAATACAACTCTTTGGCCATGGCGTTGACCTTTACTGACCGTGAATTCCGCATAACAACATTGGATCGTCTACCTAGAGTGCTAGAAGAAGACATGGACGCCAACGAGGATAGCTTGTCTGCAGAGGTCAAAGGTTTCTTATCCATGATACGGGCTGCACCAGGAGCAGCCATTGCAGACATACTAGTGAACGTGGATGCCATTTGTTCACGAACTATGTGATTCCACTGCCAAAACAAAAACAAACCAAAAAATTCATCATTATCAATTCATTGCAAAGAAAATCAATATTTACCAACAAGAAGCAATCATCATGATGCGACAATATACATTCTCGTTCCAAATTTATAATTCATAATTGACTTTGGTAGCAAACCTAATAAATCTTGCCATTATTTCTTCAAAAAATCTTGAAAATTTTTAACACTCCTGTTATTTTGTTTAAATAAATTTACCAACTTTACATTTGAGATTTATTATGCAATCACTTAACAATACAATGTCCAACTATCCAAAATGTAGCCTAATACACTTTCTCGTTCCCCAATTGAAATTCCACAATTGACTTTGGTAGCAAGTCCAATAAAATTTTATCATTAGTTCTTCAAAAAATCTTGAAAATATTTAACACTCCTTTTTTTTGGTTGAAATAACTTTACCAAATTTACATTTGAGACTTATTATGCAATCACTTAACAATCCAATTTCCAACTATCCCAAATGTAGCCTATCATTTAGTCCCTCCGTCCAAAACTAATAATACTCAAATTAACGTGTGTGGCAACCAAAAAATTGACAATCTCACAAACAGATTCACAGTTAGCACACATTAATCGCAACAAAGCTCCACTTAAGATTCGTCAGGTGTGTAGCCTTTGCCTACTACATTAATGTATGCCCTCCATCCGGAATCAATAGCAGTTTCAAAAGTGTAATTCAAATATCGTCACATAAAAAGGCAAACCACAAACCTTCGTACCACGAAACAAACAGCTTCGATTTACTACCTTGACACTCAAATTAATGTGGCCGGCAAGTCGGCAACAACAATATAAACAAACTCACAAACAATTCACATTACGCACAATTAATCACAACAAAGCTCAATAGTAAGCAATACAACATTAAACAGGGTTTAGGTAGAATGAAATCATGAAACTATACAAACAAATTCAAAAAGAAAAAAATTTGCGAGAAATAATTAATTTATAGATTACGTAGATGGTGAAATACATATTTCCACGATACAAACAACATCAATTTACTAATAGCATCACCTCAATACTCAAATTAACGTGTACGGCAACAAACAAAATGAACAATCTCAGAAATAAATTCATATTTCGCACAAATTAATTACAACAAAGCTCAATAGTAAACAACAAATCATTAAATCAGGGTTTAAGCAACAAAAAATACAAATTACCACCTCGATACTCAAGTTAACGTGTCCGGCAACAAACGATAAAAACACATCAGAAAAAAAAATCACATTTCGCCCAAATCAATCACAACAAAGCTCAATTGTAACCAACAAATCATTAACTACGGTTTAAGAAACATAAAATATGAAACAAAACCAAAAAAATCCAAAAAATGCGAGAGAACGAATTACAGAATGTAAATCTTGCAGATGAAAAACGATGAAATCGATGCGAATAGGAGAGAGAAAGTGAAGACTTACGAAGATGAGGAAATGGATAAGAGAGTAGGTGAGCTTCGAGACGGGGGGGAGTGAAGACTGGAAACGCAGAGAAGGTGAGTGAAGAGAAAACAGTGAAGGGAAAGGGTAAGGTTTAGTGGAAACCCGGAATTGTGAGATATTAGGTTTAAATTGAGGGGAAACCCGGTTTTGTTTAGCCTCTTGAAACTTCTTCCCTAATCTCAACCGTTGGATTTTATTTTCTCGTGCTTAGAAGCCTCTAGAATGTTTTTAGTTTCGTTTGTTGCTCAACTTTATCATTTTTGCACCACTATGGCACCTTTGTAATGTGCAATATGTCATGGTTTGTGAGCTCGGTCCGGAATCCGGACGATTATAGAACGTTGTTTGGGTGAAGTTAGTGAGCGATTTTCTTCAATATTGCTTAAAGATCCAATAATTCTCAAAATATGTTATTTTCTACCTTAATTCCCACCATACTGTTCAGTCAGCAAGGAAGAAAGAAAAGTTACTTTTTTTTCCGGTTCAGAATAGAACCGCCATCTCAAATGGCGATTATGGTTTACAGCAAACCGCCATTTGAGATGGCGGTTTACCCATTTGAACCGCCATCTCAAATGGCAGTTTTGTACATATCCCAGGCCCACTGTTTCCAATTTGCAGCCCGAAACCGCCATTTGAGATAGCGGTTAACCCATATAAACCGCTATTTGGGATAGAGGTTAACCCATATAAGATCAAACCGCCATTTGAGATAACGGTTAACCCATATAAACCGTTATTTCATTTGGCGATTTTGCGCTGATTTTTTTTTAAAAAAAAAAGGTCGGTTTACCATGCTGTCGTGGACGGTATGGTGGGAATTAAGTTAGAAAGTAACGTATTTTGGGAATTATTGATTCTTTAAGAAATATTGAAGGAAATCGCTCGAAGTTGACTTCAACAGATACTATAAAATACGAAATTATACTTGTTAATATAGCGATACAGTATACCCTAATACGGGTGCATGGGACTCGTACATATAACAATATTACAGTAGTATATTATACCCTTAGTATCCTGTATTACACCCCCTCAATTTGGGGGAATCATGTGCAGATTGGATCTTAAAAGCTCAAAACGCTGACCTAACAAACCTTTTGTAAAAATGTCAGCGATTTGTAACTCAGTAGGGAGATAACGTACAACTAAATCACCATGAGCAACATGCTCCCGTACAAAATGATACTCTATTTTGATATGTTTTCCACGATCATGTTGAACCGGATTCACCGCAAGATAAGATGTAGAAACATTATCGCAAAAATGTAGGGGTTTACAGTTAAATACATAACATGATAGAGGAATAACCCAAAGCTAGGAAGCATGTATAAAGTTCAGATCAAGCAATACTTACGTTTGTAGCGTGTTTTCCCTTAGTTCAACGAACACGAACATGAACAAGAACTCCAAATGTCGTTCCTCTACTTGGTTCACCGGTACGTTCAGATCCGTCTTGAGATTTATGGCTTAGACCTCACTCAAGATAGTTTAGCTTTTGGGATGAACACTCTAATGGAGGCACAAAGAGAATTAGGGTTTCTCTTGCCTTAGGTTAGAATATTGTGATTGCATTCGATTAGGAAAAACATGTAGACTAGGTAATTATAATAACCTATCTAATGAGCCAAGCTAACCGGCCAAGCAAGGAGCTCGACTGGCCAGCAAGGCCCACGACCACGATGCACACATACACGCACAACACATCACGCAGTGGGCCTTGGGTCCTCGATCGATGTTGCTGTTGCTGTTGTGGCTCCCTCGCGGGTGCGCAGCCAAGGAAGAAATGCCATGGGCTTGACGCCTTTTGTGTGCCTTGCTCGTGGCCTTGCTTTCGTGTTTTCTTTATTACATTATCATCCGATAATTCATATATCGTTTTCGTACTTGACGATCCATTTTCGTACGATACGATTATTTGTTTTGCCTAGCTTATAAATATACGCAACAAGATATACGATTTTACGTTCCAATGTTAAATCATATAATTTATGTTTTCCGAACTAATTTCCAGAAAAGCTATTAAATGAATTTCCGATTCATTTAATCCAATCATCTGTTACACGCCAATGGTGTGACCTTATAGGTTCAGTCAAAAGTAAGTTGTGAGCCTAATTAGGACTAGAACTCACTGATCGGAAGCATTGCTCCAGCCAGCTGTTCCGATCACTTGATCTCACTGAATTAATTATTCGTAATTAATCTGAACCTTTAGTATTAGACTAATGCACATTGGGTGAAGGACACGTTTCCTTCAGTCTCCCATTTGTCATTCAGACAAGTGTGCATTCACATTCCTTTGTCGCTTAGTGTTACTTGTTGAACATAAGATCCAAGCCATCCTTATTAGGTCCAGAAGTGTTTATCGGATTACTTAGTTCAACTGTTAAACTTTTACATAAGGTTAAGCCTTAACCATTCTAAGCACGACCATGCATTTTCACAGTATCTAACTCTCCGAGAGGCCTTGTTATACAATAACACCATATCCCATCAAAGATAGGAGGACAATCCAGTCTTGCAATCTATGAATACTCACTTTGATTCATAGTACGCCCAATAACTGCTTTTATAGTCTCCTTTTACGGTGTGTCGTTTAGCGAACATCAAAGCGAACTAATCTTCAAACGAGGAATCATAATTACTCATGTTTTGAGGAATGGTTCTAATCACCATTAATGAGAACTACTTATGACATGACTTTAATCTCTTAAAGTGTTCTCATGGTCAATCCGATGCAAGATCCAATAAGTATCTATGCAAAAGATTTCTGACATAACATGTCCATCTAGTTCAAGAAACTGAACTAAAATCTACTTGCAATCTAATCTTCATTAGTCATTGGTCGTCCAACCTTTCAATGACCTGGATTAGGGATCCTTTGTTACTTCAATATTCAAGTTCACTTATGGGTGTTTCGTTGTCAAAGAATCCATCGTGACATCCTATTTGAATGATTTGAATCACTTGGATTTTCTCATTTAATACTAAAACACAATTACATGAATATGAAATAAATAATTTCATAAATATGAAATGGTTAAACCAATTGTTTTAAACACAGATCCAACTGTTCTAAAACAAAACTTAGAAAATCAATGGCATTCTCCAACATGCTTGATTCCCATGCTTGCTACATGTGTGTTATGCTTCACTTGTGGCAACGGTTTACTCAATGGATCAGCGACGTTGTCGTCAGTTCCAATTTGCAAATCTCAATTTCTTTCCGTTCAACGATTTCTCGAAGTATGTGAAATCGCCGTAGTACGTGCTTGGACTTCTGGTGGATCCTAGGCTCCTTTTCCTGGGCAACGACTCCACTATTGTCGCAATACAAAGCCATTGATCCTTTTATGGAGGGGACAACCCCAAGTTCTTCAATGAACTTTCGAATCCAAACAACTTCTTTGCTGCGTCTGAGGCAGCAATGTACTCGGCTTCATTTGTAGAACCTGAAGGAAATAATGCCCTTGGTCCAAGTATGCATATAATGTTAAGTCTAATAAATGCGGTTCAGTATTAATTAACAAGTTAATAAATTCAGTGAGATCAAGTGAGCTGAATGCCTAGCTAGAGGTCGCTTCAGTTCAAGTGGAATTAATGATATTAATCCAAAGCTTACTCTTGACTGAACCCGTAGGGTCACACAAATAGTACGTAAACGGATCAAGTATTTAATGGCATTAAATACTCCATCTATGGATATTCGGAATTGACGGATCTTGGTTTCAGTGGGAGCTGAGATCGTCATAAGCAAGAAATGAATACTCCGAAAACGATGATATTGCCGAAAACGGAAATATGGATCGTGTCGGAAATATAAATATTATCCAAGTCGTAGATGTTGCCGGAAACGGAAACATGGTACGTATCGGAAAATATTATTGGAAATGGAAATATTGCCGGAATGAGAAATATTGCCAGAAACGGAAATATTGTCAGAATCGGAAATATTATCGAAATCGGAAAATGATCCCGGAAATGGAAATATTAAATATTTGTTCGAAACGGAAATTAATTCCGGAATCGGAAATATTAAATATTGTTCGTATCGGAAATAAATTCTGGAATCGAGAATTTAATCGGAAGCGTATCGTACGAATTAGCATCGGACGAGGCCTGCCAGACGAAGGCCCAGCACGAAGCCGGGCCATCGCCCAGCAAGCAAACACGCAACAAACACACGCCAAGCTCGACCAGGCCCAGCGCAAGGCCAGGCCCAGCCAAGCCTTGGCGCGCGAGCATAATGGGCTGCAGGGCTGTGCGCCGTGCGTGGGCCGCGAGGCTTGCGCATGGGCGTGCGGCTCGTGCGTGCGTGAGTGTTTGTGAATCCTAAAGCTATCGAGATTCTACATATGATTAAATCCTAATCCTAAAAGATAAATTAATTGATTTAGAGTTCTACTAGGATTCTAAGTTAATTAATTCGTATCTTAGTATTATTACAAGACCTTTTCCATAACTCTATAAATAGGTGCCTAGGGTCACAATTTAGAGACACAATTGAAGTATTCAAAGGTAAGATTTTCAAGAAAAATCAGTCACTCTCTTGCCCCATAATAGCCGAATTTCATACTACCTTAAGGGCGATTCTAGTTGGTCTAGCTTAACGCGGATCCGGACGTGCCGTGGACTATCTACGGAGGGACGACACTTGGAGTCCTAAAGACTTGTTCTTGTTCGGTTCGGGCGCAGCTAGGGAGGGCACGCTACAAAGTGTATGCATCTGAATTATGCTAAATAATTATGTGTTAATAATATGTTTTCTGACTTTATGGTTTTTCCGCATGATTTATGTTTATTCATATGTATCATAACCTAACAGAACCCGCAATAGTTCTTTGCTTAGCACTTTTCCAGCTTACTACTCTGCTGTTAAGGCATAACACAAAACCAGAATGTGATCTGAAATCATCTATGTCGGTTTGAAAGCTTGCGTCCGTACATCCTTTAACAATCAATCATCTATACCACCATAGACCAGAAATTGATCCTTTGTCCTTTTCAGGTACTTTAGGATATTCTTGGGAGCAGTCCAATGCGCCTCTCCTAGGTTTGACTGGTACCTTCTCGTTGCACTGAGTGCGAACGAAACATCCAGCCTTGTACAAATCATAGCGTACATGATAGATCCAATAGACGAAGTATATGGAATTCCACTCATCTTTCTACGCTCATCAGATGTCTTGGGACACTGAATCTAGCTTAGATATACGCCATGTGACATCGGTAGATGGCCTCTCTTGGCTTCCATCATACTGAACCTAGATAGCACTTTGTCAATGTAAGTGCTTTGGCTTAGTCCAATCATCCTCTTAGATCTATACCTATAGATCTTGATGCCCAATATGTATTGTGCCTCTCCTAAGTGTTTCATTGAGAAACACTTTTCAGGCCAAGTCTTTATAGACTCTAGCAAAGGAATGTCGTTTCCAATAAGCAGTATGTCGTCAACATACAAGAATAGGAATGCAATTTTACTCCCACTGACTTTCTTGTATACACAAGATTCGTCCTGATTCTTGATGAAGCCAAATTCATTGACTGCTTCATCAAATCGTATATTCCAACTCCTTGATGCTTGCTTCAATCCATAAATGGATTTCTTAAGCTTGCATACCTTTCCTTGATTATCTGGATCGACAAAACCCTCCGGTTGTGTCATAAACACAGTCAAGAGCACCATTCAAGAAGGCAGTTTTGACATTCATTTGCATTATTTCATAGTCATGAAATGCGACAATCGCAAGGATTATCCGAATAGACTTAAGCATAGCGACTGGAGAAAAGGTTTCATCATAGTCAACATCGTGAACTTGTATGTAACCTTTTGCTACCCATCTAGCTTTGTATATGTATACAATTCCCTCTTTGTCTTTCTTCAATTTGAAGACCCATTTGCTTCCGATAGGTGTAAACCCATTCGGAAAATCAACAAGATCTCAGACTTGATTTTCAGACATGAAGTCTATCTCAGATTTGATGGCCTCTAACCATTTTGTGGAGCTTGGGCTCGTCATAGTTTGCTTGTAGGACATAGGTTCATCACTATCCAATATGAGAACTTCTTAGTTTTCTGTTAAGAGAACACCTGTTCATCTATCCGGCTGAACCTTAGTTCTATGTGATCTACCAGGGGCAACAACGTCTTGAGGAACTACTCCCACTAGCTCTTCTGAAGGCCTTTGAGGTTCTTCACCTTGAACTGCTTCTAAAAAGTTCTTGGTTCGTTCTTCGTCTCAAATCTCTTCGAGGTCTATTATTCTCCCACTGTCAATTTGGAAACGTGATTTCTTTCCAAAAAGACACCATCACGAGAAACGAATACTTTGTTCTCTGACTTGTTGTAGAAGTAATACCCCTTAGTTTCTTTTGGATACCCAACAAATATAAATTTGTCAGATTTTGGTGCAAGCTTGTCCAAAATCAATCGCTTGACATATGCTTCGCAACCCCAAATCTTTAGAAAATACAAATTTAGAAGTTTCCCAGTCCAAAATTCATTTGGAGTCTTTTCAACAGCATTTGACGGAGCAATTTAGTGTGAGTACTGCTAATTGCAACACATGTCCCCAAAATTGTAAAGGAAGTTTGTCTTGACCCATCATTAACTTGACCATATCTAGTAAGGTCATGTTCCTCCGTTCCGACATTCCATTCCATTGAGGTGTCCCCGGAGTAGTCAATTTAGAAAGAATACCGCATTCTTATACATGGTCATCAACCTCGTGGCTAAGATATTCACCTCCTCGATCTGATCTTAGAGCTTTGATTTTCTTGCTATTTTGATTCTCTGCTTCATTTTGAAATTCTCGGAATTTCTCAAACGATTCAGACTTGTGTTTCATTAAGTAAATATAGCATATCTACTGAAATCGTCTGTAAACATCATGAAATAACTAAAATCACCTCTAGCTTTCATACTCATAAGCCCACATACGTCCGTATGTATTGGCCCTAGTAGTTCGCTTGCTCTTTCTCCCACTTTTGAGAAAGGTCGCTTTGTCATTTTGCCAAGTAAACAAGATTCACATTGATCAATCTTCTCTAAGTCGCATGATTATAGAATTCCCTTCTTTTGAAGTCTCTCCATGCGTTTTGTGTTTATATGGCCTAATCGACAATACCACAGATATGTGAGATCCGAATCATTAGTTTAGCCCTTTTGGTATTTATGTTATAGATTTGTTTGCTTGTATCTAGCACATATAGACCATTTTCTTGTTGTGTTGAACCATAAAACATTTCATTTAAAGAAAAAGAACAACTAATGTCTTTAAATTGAAAACTAAAACCTTTGGAATCCAAACTTAAAATGGAAATGTTGTTTCTAGTGATACTAGGAACATAGTAACAGTTTTCTAGTTCCAAAACAAAACCACTAGGCAAAGATATAAAATAAGATCCTACGGCTAATGCATCAATCCGTGCTCCATTTCCCACACGTAGACCCATCTCGCCTTTATCAAGCTTTCTACTTCTCCTTAGTCCCTGTGAATTGGAACATAAGTGTGAGCCACAACCTGTAATATCCCAGATTTTTTAAGCAGCTCTAAAATTGATATTAAGTATAACTTATACGTGTTTTGATAATATCTTTTGAAATGTGAGAGTATGGCTTTCAAATCTTATTAATTTGATTAGTGAACTTAAATTTAATAGTATTTTATTTGCTATATAAGTCTTAAAATATTTGTCAAATTATGTAACAAATTTCTTATGAAACCGGTTTAGTTAAAGATTAAAATATTTTATTTTATAATAACATTTATCATAACGTTAATTATCAAATTTGGTTTACTACTTTTCAAAACATAATATAGTAGCATTATAAGAGTGATCTGTTTTATAACTCATATTCTAAACATGATTTATTAAAGGTTAGTAAAGTAATCTGATTTTACCCAACTTTATAAATTTAACTAAATTGACTTATGAAGTTATGAGTAAATGAGTAATACTCATCCTCTTTACAACCCCTGATCGTGTCAATTCAAGGTGTTGCCACCATAGTGGTTTGTTGTCGACCTCCCAAGAAATCAACTCCATCTTTGTGATATGTCTAGCTATCACAAAACCCTGTCGATAATTTTTCAAATAGAAAGACCCAAAACCTATTACATGCAATCAGATTTTCTCTCTCGTCTGTTCTAATTGCGCTGTTGATCCTTCGCCGCAGACGACCTCCGATTGTGTTCCACCGCCACCTAATTATTCCAGCATCAGTTCGCCATTACGGTACCAGAGCCACCATTGTCGCCCCACTTAAGTCTTCTTGTGCACCCGCTATAGACGTTTCCTCCTCTCGTCGGAGGTGTTGAAACGTTGTTGGAGTTCTAATTGTTGATTGTTGTTATCGATATTGTCGTTGTTGGTGTTTCTGCTAGTTGCTAGCCCGAGGTGCCACACTCATTCTTTCTTCTTCTTCTTCCTCTCTCTCTCTTATTGCTAATTGAAATTGGTTATTAATATTATTATTGATTTTGATGTTAAATATTGTTATTCTTGAGTGTCTCATGAACTCACAAATTAATTTACGAGTTTTCAAATGACAAACACGATTTTCAGATTTTATATTGATGTATAATTGATGGTTGAGAGTTCAGTATTTGCAGAGGAGTTATCCGGTGTGTATGCGTGTGTTTAGTTGCTTGATGATAATCGTTGCTGCTATTTTTGTTGTTGTTGTTGTTGTTGTTCTTGTTGTTGTTGTGTTGTTGTTTTGTCTTATGCCTATGTATATTCATAAATGAATTGGAGAATTATGACACTTTGTGGGTTGGATTAATAGCGAATATCATGTTTTGTATTAGTCATTAAGTTATGGAATTGGGCGATTGAATGTAGGTAAGCTCATTACTTTCAATTATAATCGGAGGAACTTTTTGAGTGTTGGATATTAAAGTTTAAGGTGATTATGGGACTTATTGATTAATTTTCGCCGTATGTGGCAATTTGAAATTAATTATCGCCGTATGTGGCAAGATGGTTAATCGTCCTCATCTCTAGTGTGACTGTTCAGGGACTCCCGGGTCACAGTAAAAGCTAGAGTTGGGGGGTGTGCACACTAGAGGTTATTGAATGTACTGTCAGGGGCTCCCGGGTACACATTAAATAGACTGTTAGGGTCTCCTGGGTCTATTTATTATTCAGTAGATTGTAAGGGGCTCCCGGATCTACTTAGAATGGAGAATTACATGAATTTGGGAATGTAAGAGATAAATATGATTAGAGAAAGAGCTCCAATAGAGAAGCATTAGTAATCTCTAATACTTATTTAACTACTAACAAGACTCAGTTTGTTTCATCTTTTGTTATTCAAAATTTTTGGGAACGGCGTCTTTGTGTGTATTTTTTATTTTGTTTTTTATATTCATTAACTTAAATAGCCACATGAGTTTTCTCAATACTTCATTAAGGTAGAGTGTGGTGCTCAGCTTTTGCTGACGTGTGTATTTCTTGTTTGTGTTTATTGTTTGTGTTGTTCTTCCATTTGGGATTGAACCTGCGACGACCCATTTCATTATGGTGAGCAGATGACTATTATCCACAAGTATGTTAATTTCATAAGTTGCTTCGAGTGAGGATGGCGATAATAGAAGTAAATGTATTACAAAGGCGTCTTTTAGGCATAAATTTAAATAGACAATTTAATTTATAAGGTTTATATATTTGTCAAGTATTAATTTAGTTAATGTAGAAATTAAAGGTTTGTCATCTTGATTATCTTTTATCGATCTTTAGATTCGTAGCCTTGCGTTTTCCCTTAGGTAAATGTGGCGGTAATATTCCGATTCTTTGTTGTTGCTTCCGCCTATGTTAAAAAATATTCAGGTTTGTAAATCCCATTTTTGGATGGATGTTGGTTTCGTTTGAGTTTATTTCAGGTTTTAAATAATCCCAAATCTGGGTTTGTTCGATATACAAAGGAAACTCTACCGAATTTTATACTCAAATTAATATTTTATTATTTTAAGTAATATTTTAATAGGGTCTAGAATCGGGGTATTACACAACCAGTATCTAATACCCAAGAAGTAGAATTTTCAAGATTACAATGTATAACATACATACCTGAAGGAGAAGCAACGTTTCCGTCCTTCTCATCTTCCTTTATCTTAGGAAAATTTCTTTTGTAATGACCAATTTCACTACAATAGAAGCATTGTGACGTAGATGGAGAACGATCCCTCTTCATTTGCCTCTTGGAAGGCGCCACTTTCCCTCCCAAAGTAGATGAAGATGCACCCTTGCCCTGGATCTTCCCCGGAACCTTTTTCTTGATTTTCTTACTCTATACTTTTAGTGATATTTGCTTATCATTTACAAAGTCCAATTCATATTAATGAAGCATATTGATTAGCTCACTAACAATCTTTTTCCTTCTTTTAGAAAAATAGACTAGTTTGAATTTCTTGTATCCAGGGTGAAGAGAACTCAATAATATTTCCGCAAATGTAGAATATGGGAATGGATTACCAAGTAACTCAAGGAGATTGAACAGTTCAAACATCTTCTTCGTATGAATCTTAATGGGTGTTCCAACAGTCATTTCGACATCAATGACTCTTTCCCTTGCCTTTTGTCTTTCGACTTCAAAGCAACAACCCAATGGAGCATTAAGCTTAAGACCCCTAAATGAATGTACCAATTCAAAGACATTTTGGTCAACATGTTGACCACCATGTTGGAATCTACCACGACATATATCCCTATGATGCCTTAGAAGTGCCCATGGTTCATATGCAACAAACCTTGCACTCCAATATTTGGGGATTAAGCCAAGAATAAGATCCACCACTAGCGACATGTAGTTCGCCCACGCACAATGCTTTTCAGGAGTCATACCCTTTGAGTAATAGATGGGGATGTGATTATCAACAACATATTCAATGTTGTTCCATCTGAGGACTTGTCGAAGTTTCCTCTCCCAATCAAGAAAATTTGATAGGTTCAACTTTACATCCAAAATTTCTGATACTTTGATTGTTGTTTTAGACATTCTACAACTGAAACCAATTTGCAATAAATAACCATTCATAATCCTTTGATAACTTTGAAATAAAAGAGATCATGCAATCATTACAGCTATTAAACATTTCATTCATGCAAAGTAAAACATGGTCCATAATGAATGAAACGATTCCAAGACCCTAAAAGTCCTAAATCCTTAAGCATGTTTTGGCTTGTATTAAGTCTTTTAAGATTCTAGGTAAACAAAAACCAATTGCTAGTAAAATCCAAACTACTCTTGGTTAATAAATTAATACCATAATTTATCCCATTGCCACAACATATAGCAATATGGTTCAAGTTAAAACCACAATCAACGTGTTCCTTTGGGATACCTTACCATCTAAGTATCTAAAATAGCACCTCGCTTTGGCGGAAACCTACTATCTTAGGTCCTTAGATTTTTGTAACTGCTTGATTTGGAAGACAATTATAAACTCAATAGTACTTTGGACCTAGTTGTTTCTATGTTGGTTTGATTATTTAGTGAACTAAATCTTAATCAAACATACAAACAACGCATTTGACAGGCTAAATCGTACTCCTATCAAAGATAAACCTAACGTTCACCAACTAAAAATATAGCAAGGGAAGCATGGATCGTATCCACAGGGAAACAGGCGTTCTTTCTACTATTAATAGACTAATCTAGACTACTGGTAACGAGAATTGGATTGGTTTGTATATTAAACTAAAGCAAATAATCAAATCGGAAAATAACAATATTAAAGGAATCTAGGGCAGCGGTTCACCATAAATGCAGACCGGGATTGGACAACGGACAATAACAATCAATTAACAATCATAACTAGGAAAACATGCATCTCTCGAATCTTATGAATTCCTTAGGATAGAACAACTAGCGGGCTCTCGCTACGTACTAGAAATAATTCCTATCTAATAGCCACATACCAAAAATATCAGATTTATACCTCTCGGCGCATAATCTAAGGTTAATCAAACTCAAATCAAAATAGTCCGGCCGAACAAAATTGACGAGCAATAATAATAAGCTATAGAAATTATAATCAATCAATCAAATATCATGTCCACATATAATCCCAATCATGCATTCATAGATCCCCTAAACCCTAGAAATTAAACTACTCACTCATGATAATAAATAACAAAGCAATTAACATAATAGAAAACATGATTAAAGCAATAAACTAAATTAGAACAAGAGGCAATACCTAATTGAAGAACAATGAATAATGAAAGCTTGAATTTTTGATTGAAAATAAAACTAAGTGTTGGAACAAATTTGAGAGAATAATAAGCTAAGGAAATAACTAAGGTTCAAAACTAAAATAAAAGGTGTCACTAAAAATATAAGGGGCTAGTATTTATAGTTTGCCCAAAATAGAGCCCAAAATCGGAAATAAAAACTCGCAAAATACGCTGGAGGTTGGCGTCGCCCGATCGGGCGATGTGCTCGATAGTCGGCCCGATCGGGCGATGTGCTCGATAGTCGGCCCGATCGGGCGAAATTCCGCCCGATCGGGCGGTTGCAAAATGCCCTGAACAGCGCCCAGAATGTCCGCCCGATCTGGATCGGGCGAAGCCTGCCCGATCGGGCGCATGTTGAAACTACACGATCCTCTATCTTCAAAACGTCATATCTCCTTCGTTATTCGTCGCAATTAGACGAGTGACCACTTGTTGGAAAGCTATTGAAGTCTAGAATCCAACCCAATTGGAATTACATCATTTGGAGTTTCAGAACTTGAGTTATGCTTAAAATAGTGGACTATAGTCATTTTTGTATTTCCTTCGTTATTCGATTTGCTTCAAAACTCTTCAAACTTAATGTTTGTGCTCTCGAAAGTACATAATCTCTTGTATTGATTCAAATGAGTAGGAAATGCACAAAAATATGCTAATTCCTACAATGATGAACCTGAAACTACAAACACACTACAAGGAGCACATTAGTTCTAAAAATCGCTCCGAATAGCTCATTTGAGATGAAAAAGTACTAAGGGACGGGGGTAAAAACTCTATATAAAACACACATATCAAACTCCCCCAAGCTAGATCCTTGCTTGTCCCTAAGCAAGGAAATCATCGATGAATACAAGACCAACTTCACCCCCAACATATTTCAAAATGAAAAACATAATTCAAGGCAAAATCCAACGAGCATGCATCAATGTCAACCAATCAAATCCACCCAACCACAAATCCTCCCTAACAATCGTCATGCAAAGCAAACCACAAGTGCACAATGGAATTCAAGACTAGTGCTCACACACTCGTCACTCATTTATGTGGCGGATAAAATATGTACCCGTTCGCTCTCCTCCCAACATATAAGTGAACAATGCCCTCCCAAACTCACAACACTCGTGTGTCTAGAAAAACATACACTCAACCTAGTAGTCGACTCGAAATGTGTCATGTCATAACTTGCATTGATAAACAACTATTTTCACATAAGTACGACTCTATGCACAAAGGTCGGAAGGTCTTCAAAGCTTGTAATGTTAGGCTTAGGTAAGGGTGCGGTAAGTTTGGGTATAATATGAGCTTTAAAGCCTTGGCTTTAGGGAGCATAAATCCTAAAAACAACCATGATCAGCCGATATAATGACCATAACTCTCCCACTCAACACATGACAAAACAACAAAAAGCCAACACCATACTTTCTTGCCTTTTTTCCACAATTGTAACCAATCACTCATAAGGATATGAATTTGCAAAACTTGATTGAAACAATACTTTGAACTTTTTTATGAGAGTAATAAATTTTTCTCTTTCTTTTCCTTTTCAATCTCTCTTTTTTTTTCCTTTCTTTTTAGAAACCTTCACATTTGTTTTGTTCTTTCATCTCTTTTCATTTTCAACTCATTTTCAACAACAAACATGATAAGACGAACTCCTTTTTCAATACCCACTTTGTGCTCAAAATGTAGCACATTACAACTCCCTCACCTCACTACTATTAGCTCCCCCAAGCTAGGCTTGGGACTAGTAACCAATGGGGTTTTACAGGCTTGTAATGTGGCTAGTCACCGAATAAAGGGGCACAAGCAACAACATGGGTAGAAAAGGAGGGAAAAAATGTATCTAGATTCATCTGAAGGCTACCTAAACAGAAAAATGCCTTCGTCCTCTACAATGTGCATGTATATGAGTCATAAAACACTACTAATAGTTGTAAATCAATACTCAAAATCAATGACACACCAGGAAGCTATCACACATCCTAACCAAGTCAACTAGTCAAGCACCAAGTCCACAAATAGTTAGTCAGAGTTGACTCATGTTAAGGCATCAAAGTAGTCGAATATCAAATCATGGCTAACACATCTACATTGCCCATCATCAAATACCAAGAATCAAAACAATTTCCAATCAAGGGGCACAGGGAAGCATGATTTTGTATTTATCGGAACGTATTTTTGTAATTTTTTTTTTCAAAGCAATAAACTACTCTAGAAAACATTAAACACACCAAAATAAACACACAAAAATAAGTAAATGCAAAAATAAAAGGAAAAACATACCTAATATGTACAAGGAGTGAAACACCCCCCCAAGCTAAATCAGACAATGTCCTCATTGCCTCAAGGGGTATCATGAGGAAAGTGAGCAACCCGTGGCTTATTTGTCGCTGATTCGCAAATCGCCCGATTGGGCAGCAGATCGCCCGATCGGGCGAATTTCGAACCTTTTCGTTGAATATGTGCGCGCCCGATTGGGCGCTCCTCGCCCGATCCGGATCGGGCGAAATGCAATGCCCATTTTCTTCGACTATTTCCAACCTAAAATCATCTCAAACCCTCGAACTAACGTCATCATCAACCGCCCGATCGGGCGGAATTTCGCCCGATCGGGCATTTGACTCGCCCTTTGAGTCGATCGGGCAACCGTCGCCCGTTCAGGCGATTTTCCAACATTTTCCTTGAATCGACACGCACCCGATCGGGCGAAACGCAGACTACTCCGTTTCAGCTTGAATTCAACTTTTTCGAACTTGGAGCCTTAGACCTGCACAGCATTAAACGTCCAAACCGTAAAATACCCTCTTCTCACCTCTTTAACACCAAAAACTACAATGAAACACACACTTGCTCAAAAATTATACTAAAACACACAAACGAAAGCGAAAAATACACTACGAAAAGCAATAAACGGATAGTGAAATACTCATCCCCTATTAGATTGATGCAATGTCCCCATTACACAATCTCAGTTTATGTGCAGACAACGAAAGGAAGGGGATGAGAGCCACGAAAACTCATCAAATGGGGGCACCAATGATGGTGCCATCTGGTGTCAATTCAAATGCCTTAGATGAGCTATGTGATGCTGGAAGTGACAGATCACGACCCCTATCATGAATGCGGTGCCCACCGTTCACCGAGCTTTCGGCCTTCGGGTCTCAGCATCATCAAATCGTGCTTCCTTTCGAACCCATGCCGAAGAGTTCATACTCCGATCACCTCCACCTACAAAACAATTTGAAACATGTGCTTTTTCCGAGGAGTTATTAGAGTTAGTATGAGTCAATTCCGTAGTAAAATAATCATTAAAAACATTGACTCCAAAACATGACTCCTCTACCATAGGGCTCTTAGCAATATGGGTTAAATTGAAAGTAACATTGGCATCCCCCACATTAAAGGTCAGCTTGCCATTCTTGACATCTATGATTGCCCCCGCAGTGTGTAGGAAGGGTCGACCTAAAATAATAGGAATCTGCCTGTCCTCTTCCATGTCCAACACAACAAAATCAACAGGAATAAAAAATTTACCTACTCTAACAGGCACATCTTCTAAAACACCTAGGGGGTATTTTATAGATCTATCAGCCATTTGCAGAGTTATGTTGGTAACTTTTAAATCACCCATGTTCAACTTAGTACATACAGACAGGGGCATGACACTAACACTGGCACCTAAATCACATAAGGCTTTGTCAATAAAAAGGTTGCCAATATTACACGGGATAGAGAAACTCCCGGGGTCCTTCAACTTGGGTGGAGACTTATTTTGTAGTAAGGCACTGCACTCTTCAGTAAATGCAACAGTGTCCACCTCACTAAATGCTCTCTTCCTAGTCAAGATGTCTTTCATGTATTTAGCATATGCAGGTACTTGAGTAATTAATTCAGTGAAAGGGACCGTTACCTGCAGATTCTTTACCACTTCTAAGAACTTACCAAACTGCTTGTCTAGCTTGTTCTTTAGCTGACGATGAGGGAAGGGAAGTTTGATAGGTGGAACTTGTATCTCAACTTTCTTCTCAACCCTTGTGTCAGCTTCCTTCTCCTTGACCACCTTCTCACTTTCTCTTGGCACAGCACCATTGACAGATACTTCAACCTCTTCCTCTATAGTCATAGGCGGCCCATCATACTCATATCCACTCCGCAAAGTGACAGCATTTACAGACTCTCTGGTCACAGGCTGTGAAGGGAGTTGACCTTTGGGTCTCTCTGCAAGAGTAGTAGCCATTTGTGCCAACTGTTTATCCATGATCTTGTTATGAGCAGTGAGGGCATCAATTTTGGCATCCTTTTCGCTCAGAGATCTCTGCAATTCCAACATCATATTCCTCATCTCTACAAGCATGGGATCAGTTTGTGTGGGTTGAGGTTGTGGAGGAAAACCAGGTGGTCCACTAGGCTGCGGGTTGTAGTTACTCCGCGGTTGGTATGACTGTTGTGGTGGCGGTTGGTACTGTTGTTGTGGTGGTGGAGGGTGTTGAATCTGATGGGGGTTCTAGACATTAGTACTCCTATATGATAGTAGGGGGTTGTTTTTATACCCCTCATTGTAAGAGTTGGAGTACGGATTGTTCTGCTTGTAGGAATGGAATGCATTGCATTGTTCGATAGAGCTCCGGCATTCCTGTGCATAATAGCCTTGCATCCCACAACTATTACAGACATTGGCAGATTGGTCACTCATTGCAGCGACACTAGCATGTTGGGTGGATTGGGAAGATGCGATCTGTATATTGTCTAGCTTGTGATGTAGGGCAGTTAGCTGAGCAGTAAGCTGATCAATAGAATTCATCTCATGCTTAACACCCCGGTCGGCAAAACCTCTAGGATTCCCATATTGGGCAATATGGATGACCATCTCCTCAATCACCTCTAAAGCTCTAGGCACCTCCAGTTGCATAAATCTCCCACTGGCAGCTGAATCCAAAAGACACCTAGACTCATTACCCAGACCATTATAGAACTGCTGAACCAGGAACCAGTCATCCAAACCATGATGCGGGCACTCTCTTTGCAAGTCCTTGAATCTCTCCCAAACTTCGAACAAACTCTCATCTGCTTGTTGAGAGATACCTAATATCTGACCCCTCAGACGAGCTGTCTTCTCAGGTGGGAAATATTTAACATAGAACGCAAGGGCCAAGGAATTCCAATCGGTGATTTTCATAGCTGCGCGATTGAGACTGTTAATCCATAGCTTTGCCTTCCCACTCAATGAAAATGGAAAGAGTATCTCCATAGTCTGCTCCGGTGTTAAATTCTTCTGCTTAATGGTGGCACAATACTGAATGAAAGACTGAATATGGAGATTAGGATCTTCACCTTTTTCCCCACCGAATTGGTGTTTCTCGATCATGTTTATCAGCTGGGGTTCGATCTTGAAATTCTCGACCGCAATGGAAGGCATGATTGCCTTGGGAAGCATAGACAGACTTGGTTTAGAATAGTCTATAAGCCTTAGCACAAGTGGGGGTGGTGGTGGTGGTGCTTGGTCACCCATCTCTGAATCTGTATGGAATAGATTGCTAATCAGATAGTCTGATTCAGAGTCAGAATAGTCTCTCAACTGTTCAACGAATCTACGCCGTCTACGAAAGGTCCGTTCAGGTTCAGGATCGAACGAAGTCAGATCGCTGGTATGGACAATCCTGGGCATAAACAAGCAAAAACTAGAAAACAGTCGTGAGATCCGGTCTCAAGGAACGGGAGTTCCTTGAGAAGTAACAAACAATAATCTAGAAAAACAATTAATAACAGAAAATAAAACCGTTTTCCCCGGCAACGGCGCCAAAATTTGACAGGCTAAATCGCACTCCTATCAAAGATAAACCTAACGTTCACCAACTAAAAATATAGCAAGGGAAGCAGGGATCGTATCCACAGGGAAACAGGCGTTCTTTCTACTATTAATAGACTAATCTAGACTACTGGTAACGAGAATCGGATTGGTTTGTATATTAAACTAAAGCAAATAATCAAATCGGAAAATGACAATATTAAAGGAATCTAGGGCAGCGGTTCACCATAAATGCAGACCGGGATTGGACGACGGACAATAACAATCAATTAACAATCATAATTAGGAAAACATGCATCTCTCGAATCTTATGAATTCCTTAGGATAGAACAACTAGCGGGCTCTCGCTACGTACTAGAAATAATTCCTATCTAATAGCCACATACCAAAAATATCAGATTTATACCTCTCGGCGCATAATCTAAGGTTAATCAAACTCAAATCAAAATAGTCCGGCCGAACAGAATTGACGAGCAATAATAATAAGCTATAGAAATGATAATCAATCAATCAAATATCATGTCCACATATAATCCCAATCATGCATTCATAGATCCCCTAAACCCTAGAAATTAAACTACTCACTCATGATAATAAATAACAAAGCAATTGACATAATAGAAAACATGATTAAAGCAATAAACTAAATTAGAACAGGCAATACCTAATTGAAGAACAATGAATAATGAAAGCTTGAATTTTTGATTGAAAATAAAACTAAGTTTTGGAACAAATTTGAGAGAATAATAAGCTAAGGAAATAACTAAGGTTCAAAACTAAAATAAAAGGTGTCCCTAAAAATATAAGGGGCTAGTATTTATAGTTTGCCCAAAATAGAGCCCAAAATCGGAAATAAAAACTCGCGAAATACGCTGGAGGTTGGCGTCGCCCGATCGGGCGACGCTTCGCCCGATCGGGCGATGTGCTCGATAGTCGGCCCGATCAGGCGAAATTCCGCCCGATTGGGCGGTTGCAAAATTCCCAGAACAGCGCCCAGAATGACCGCCCGATCCGGATAGGGCGAAGCCTGCCCGATCGGGCGCGTGTTGAAACTACACGATCCTCTATCTTCAAAACGTCATATCTCCTTCGTTATTCGTCGGAATTAGACGAGTGACCACTTTTTGGAAAGCTATTGAAGTCTAGAATCCAACCCAATTGGAATTACATCATTTAGAGTTTCAGAACTTGAGTTATGCTTAAAATAGTGGACTATAGTCATTTTTGTACTTCCTTCGTTATTCGCTTTGCTTCAAAACTCTTCAAACTTAATGTTTGTGCTCTCGAAAGTACATAATCTCTTGTATTGTTTCAAATGAGTAGGAAATGAACAAAAATATGATAATTCCTACAATGATGAACCTAAAACTACAAACACACTACAAGGAGCACATTAGTACTAAAAATCGCTCCGAAGAGCTCATTTGAGATCAAAAAGTACTAAGGGACGGGGGTAAAAACTCTATATAAAACACACATATCAGCATTCATGCATAATATACATTCAACAATATATAAAAGCATAAATTATTTGTTGAACTAGTATGGCCCAAAAAATTGGTCTTGAAGCATCCAATCTTCCCTTCACCTTGTTAGCTTGCATCGTCTTGAATTCCATTCAAAAGCTAACTTAAAATTTTAAACAATCTAGAAGCACTTGAACCTAATAATCTAATTATTACATCAAAACTTCAACGGTACGTAGACCATATTTAAAACTTTACATTCAAAGATAAAAGGTACGCCGACCGTATTTAACTATCCTAGATTGGCCATACTAGTCACCTTCAATACCTTATTCTTGATTACCATAATTAAAATTGTCATCTAATTATGCTAAACAATTAATCATAAGAGTTAAAACAAAACCCTAACCCTAAATCACGATTTAAAATTCATTAACTTATAAAATTTGGAGCTTTAAACCAAATCTGAATATTCATATACTTCAAATAAAAATCATACTCAACAATCTAATCATCAAAATCTTCAACTTTGGTGTTCATAACCAGTCCTAAATACAATTAATAATCAAAATCCAATTCTAATCATAATTTAAAAACATAATTTTAAATAAAGAAGATTAGGAAGAAGAGGAATTATACTAAGCCGTCTTATAACACAACACGACCACGAAGGAGTGTGATTGGGCACAAAAGAACAAGTAACGAAGGGACGTGCACGGTACACGACATAGTAGCCCTAGGAGCGACTGTTGTTGTTGTTGTTGTTGTTGTTGTCGTGCTTGCGGTGTGCATGCAGGACAGGGGACAACAACAAGGCAACGCGTATGGGGAGGTCGAGATGGTGCAGGGGCGCGTGGCGAGGTAACAGCGCCGGGGCTGGGCTACTAGCTCGGCTGGGTAGCGACGCACGAGAGGGAGAAGAGAGGAGAGCAAGAGAGTGTGACATGAGGGGAAATAAATAAAGAGAGTTTGAGGGTTTGTGATACTTAATGAAAGTGGGGATCAATTGAATAATTAAGTGTAGTTATTGTTTAGTATCCTAGATAGGCTAGGATTAGAGTTAGGCTAAAATAATTGTAGACACCTAATTTGTGTCTCCCCTCTGGGATGATGACGATACTATTATCCTTACTAGGCGGTTGGAGCAACTCCGTGCGGAAATCCCAATTGCTAAGAACATCTCCAAAATACAAAATCCAAAATCCAATCCCCGAGGTCGTTCCCCTCCCGGAACTCGGTACAAAATACAAGTTCCAAAAACCAATTTCGAAATCCAAGCACAATCTCATCTAGTAGACCATCCCATTGGTTTTACTAAGCCTTTTCCACTCGAAATCATATAAGGCAAGTCAAATTCGGGCGCCGACCAACAAAACCGAGCAAGCCGGGCCCCGTCCCGTAAAACCGGAATTCAAAACCCGAGAAAGGCTTGTTTTTCGACGAAAAAATAGTGCCTTAACCTCCAAGAAAACACAAAACTCCAAGCCTAGTACTATTCGTACAAAGGTACAACACTACAAGACGAATCAAGGATGGAGCCCGCGTCCTTGATTTGGCGGCATTCACTGCCACGTCACCAGCGCACCGCGCTGGTTTGACGTGCTGCGCTGGCATGTGCTGGCGTCTTGCACCCATTTTTCCTATAAATACCCCCTCATTTTCAGCATTAGGGGAGGCAGATTACAAAGACAGCGTCGTAATACCAAAATTACGCCTCAAAATACAAATCAAAACCCTTCAAAAAAACACATACAAACTTCAAAATTCTAAGCAATTGGGAGCTCTAAAAGGAATTCTTGCCTAAACCTAAATAGGTAATTCCGAATCCCACCATATTCAATCATGTTTCTTTGATTTCAAAATGATTAGAATGTTGGCATTTTTATTAGTAAAAATGTCACTTGCAACAATCATACATCTTTTCAAAATCAAAACTTTTCAAAATACAAAAATTCACACTTTCAAGATTCAAGGATGTTCAAAGTTGCTTGCAATCACCTCTTTGAACTAGAATCACTTTCAAACATGGAGTAATCAAAGATGACACCTTTTTAACTTCTAAAGGTTTAATCTTTTGAGATTCAAATCTCCATTTTTTCAAAATACAAGTTCAAGTTTCCAAATTTCAAGATCCCATGATGTTTAGGGTTGCTCATGACTACTTCCCTAAACTAGGATCCTTTCAAAGTAAGAGCACGTCAAAGATCTATCCTTTTCAACATTAAAAGGCCCGATCTTTGAGATTCAAGTCTCTTAAGTTCAATATTTCAAGTACAATTTCAATATTTCAAGTTCAAGTTCAAATATTTCAAGTTCAATGTTTCAATATTTCAAGTTCAAAGTTCAAGTATTTCAAGTTCAATATTTCAATATTCAAGCTTTCAAGTTCAAGTTCAATATGCAAAGTCTAGGATACTTGGGTTGAGCAACCTCTCCTAAGTTGAGATTTTTGGCTTTGAATTCGTGTCGGGCGCACTTATTTTTAAGGAGCCGCTTGGCGTTCGAATCTCATGTGCCCAAGTACAAATTTCAATATCGCACTTTCAATTATGCACCTTTCAATATTGCAATTTCAATTCCGCACCTTTCAATTCCGCAATTTCAATTCCGCAATTTCAATTCCACACCTTTCAATTCCGCAATTTCAATTCCGCACTTTCAATAACGCATTTCAATTCCGCACTTTCAATTCCGCATCTTTACTTGCCTAGTCCTTCTAGGAAATGTGGACCTACTCCCTAGTCCATCTCTAGGGGGTCTTGTATTTACTAATTCCGCACTTATTTACTATTGTGATGTTGCTTTATTTGCTTTATTGCTTTCATCACCACACATGCTAAATACAACAAAATACAAGGTTACATCACGCTTAACAAAGATAATTTCTTAGACAAACTGGCCTTAGGTTCCTTTAAATTAACCTTTAAAGCAAAGTGACCACCATACAAAGTAGAGATTCTATTTGCTTTAAAGTTCAAACCCACATAGTCTAATCTAGGGTGTACTTTTGAAAATGCTATGTCACGTACTTGAATATTTCTAAACCTCGCGGAATAAGCATCTCGTTCCCGTGCCAGGATCTCACCCATCCGTTTCGAGGATTCAAAGCCTTATCCAAAATAGAGTCACTTGCGGTCTTTCCAAACGAGACTTTAAATAATATTTGGTGGCGACTCCTTCGAGGTACAAAAATTCAATGGTTTCTAAAAACCGCACCACCTTGTAGAGGGAAACAAAAAAAAACCCCTACAATTCTGGCGACTCAACTGGGGAATTTCTAATTTTAATTTCGAAAATGCGAGCAGATTTCGAGCAGCAAGCCACTGATTTGCTTAAGTACTGGATGCCAGCACTGGCGCAATACGCAGCCACCTGCGCCACACGCCGCTGCCTGCATCCAGGACAGTGGCTCACAGTGGCTCGTCGCCCACTTTTGCTCAACTTTTCGTGTTGGGAGTTAGTCTATTTTTGAATCTGGAAGGACGCTCCCAAACCTCATGAACGAATGTCAAAATGAGCTTTACAAATACAAATTCAAGTACGATTTCATTTTCAATTTATAGGAATTTCATGGATTTTTCGAAAACCATATTTGTACAAAATGAATTTCTACCTTTGCCCAAACGGATGTGTTCTACATTCGGGCTAGCCCCGGGGGCAACGAAATGGTGACTCTCCATACGGTTCCCGACCAAAGGGTGTGACCATTTCCGCGCCCACCGAAACTTGGCATTTGCTTGACATTCCCGATGTCAAGTATGGAGGCCGTCTGCCGACACACACTTCCCTTAGGCGGATGTGCAAGCTTGTCGCCGGATCCCTCTCTTAGTCGAGTACCTTTTGACACCCAAAGCCGACCACTTGCATCATACAAAACTTAGACTGACCTTAGGTTGAGAACTTTGAATGTCGCATTCATATTCATGATTAGTGTAACAACGTCCTACTTGTGCATTGTGTGGGCGTCTTTGCACGCGTGAATGGCTAACCTCGAGTTCTAGCTTGCCAAAACCAATTAGCCTCCAACTAGGAAACCAAACCCCTAGGAGCATTATTCAAACCTCATGCATCTAAATCGCCGTTTTTAGGGTCTTTTAGGAGTGCCACTCCATTTGATTCAAAACCCTCAAATACGCCTCACGCGCAAATGCCAAAATCAAAATTCAAACCAACGGCGTCATAATGCCGGATTTTCGAGTCAAAAATTCCAACTTTCAAGTTCAAAATTCAAATTCAACGGCGTCATAATGCCGGATTTTCTAGTCCAAAGTTCAAATTTCAAATTCAATCCAACGGCGTCATAATGCCGGACTTTCCATTTCAAATTCCGAGTTTCGAGTTTCAAGTTCAAAATGCAATCCAACGGCGTCATAATGCCGGATTTTCTAGTTCAAATTTCAAGTTTCAAATTTCAAGTCAAAACTCAAATCCAACGGCGTCATAATGCCGGATTTTCTAGTCAAAATTTCAAGTTCAAAATTCAAAACCCAAATCCAAACGGCGTCATGATGCCGGATTTTCTAGTCAAAACTTCTATTTTCGAGTTCAAAACTCAAATCCAACGGCGTCATAATGCCGGATTTTCTAGTCAAAATTTCAAATTCAAAATTCAAAACTCAAATCCAACGGCGTCATGCCGGATTTCCTATTTCAAACATTCAAGTCTTCAAACCTCAAACTCAAGTTGTCAATTCCAATCTCAAAACCTCAAGTTCAAATATCCAAACTCATGACCGGCGTAATGCCAACCTTTCAACTCAAACCTCAAATTCTATGTTCAAACTTTCAAACTTCAAGTCCTATACTCAAAGTTTCAAGTTCAAAATCCATGCCATCGTAATGCCGACTTTTCCCTTCCATATTTCAAACCTCAAGTTCGAAGTTCTAAAATCCAACCTTTCAAATCTCAACTCCTATATTCGAAGCTTTCAATTCCAAATCCATGATGGCATGATTTTCCTCATTCAATCTCATTTTTCAAACACTTCAAAATCCCAAGTCCACGGCGGCATGATGCTGGACTTTCAAAGTTCCAAGTTCAATGTCTCAAATCCATGGAGGAATAATGCCGGATTTTCCAGATTCAAGGCCTCATATTCTATATACGAAAGTGCGTCTTTTCCATTTCAAAATTCAAACTTCAAATCAAATTCAAACTTCGAACTCATCTTCAAGCTACAAAAAATCCTTGTCTTCCAAGTACAAAATTCGAAACATTTCCAACGAGTTGAAAATCCCCTGAAATAATACAAACCCCTTTTCAATACTTCCAATGGGTTGAAATTCCCCATAAATAATACAAGTTCAATTTTCCAATGGGTTGAAACTCCCTTGAAATAATACAAGTTCCAATTCTCCAATGGGTTGAAAATCCCGTAAAAATAATACAAACCTCAAAATTCGAAACTATTCAATGGGTTGAAATTCCCCTGAAATACTTCGAAATCCAATCGGGTTGAAACTCCCTAGAAATAATACAAGTTTGAAATTCCATTCAATGGGTTGAAATTCCCCTCAAATATTCCAAGTCCAACGGGTTGCAATTCCCCTAAATATTGACGGGTTGAAATTCCCTTGAAATAATACAAAATTCAATCTCCTAGTACAAGTCCAATTTCGAAATTCTCGATGGGTAGAAATTCCCCTAAAATAGTTCAAGGTCCAAAAGGTCAAAATGCTCTTTCGATATTCAAAGTTCTAGTACAAAGAGTCAACTTCCACAAAAGAATGAAGGCTCCTCTCAAACACTTCCAACGGGTTGCAAATCCCGAATACAAGTACAAAATTCAAAATCCCGAATCTTCGGAGTGGCACTTAGAGTCAAGTCTAGTCTCATTCATTGCATGCATATCATATCATGTGTCGGGAAGTTCAAGTCTAAAATTCAAATTATGTGCTAAATAGGTGCTCGGACCCCTCCTCTCAAAATCCTATTCAAGATGACTTCACTAGCAGCAGCTATAGCAGAGCTCTATGAACGTGTTGAGGAGGCTGAGGCTCGCATTAGGGCTCTCGAGGATAATCAAGAAACTCTTTTCCATGTTGTGGGCCCTTTCGAGGTAGAAGAAATCTTTCATAACCAGGGGCATGTGCCATCCCTTGTGCAACCAAGCGAAGGTTCCGAATATGGGTTTGTTACTGGATTGCCTCAAGAAGACATTTGTGGGATATGGGCCAGCGATGATGAAGACACCTATCAGGACCCCCCTGTGGAAAACATCTCCGACGATGAATGTCAAGAAATTGTGAGCGCCGATTGGTACTTGGACCCTAAGGCAGAAAACAGTGTTCAAGTCATGACTAGATCCGGTCGAATTCAAGAGCCAGTCAACAAAACGGCACCGGCAACTAATATTCCTCTACCAACTCCCTTGCCATCCGAGGAAAACCCTTTGATCAAGCAATTGAAGCGCACTAAGGCAGAGGTTAGTAACTCATGGCTTCCTCTGTGGAGCACCGCACTGCTCTTATCAATGCTCTTGTCAAGTTGAATTTCACCCCAGAAGTTACTCCTGACGAGTTGATCGGGTTACTTACAAATCTGGAAGAAGGAATCACCTTTATAAATGAAGACCTCCCACCTGAGGGGGAAGGCCATCACTAAGCTCTCTATCTGACTGTTGAATACAAAGACAAAATCATTCCTATGACTCTGGTGGACAATGAGTCAGCCATCAATGTGTGTCCTCTCCGCACTGCTGAAAATTTGGGTTTCACCCCTAGTGACTTTTCTAGTTCCTCCCAAGGTGTTCGTGCCTATGACAACACTCGCCGGGAAGCAATGGGAACTCTCACTCTACTACTCCGCACAGGACCGATCGAGCGCAAAGTAAGCTTTCAAGTGCTCAACATCAAAGCAAGTTTCAACCTCCTTTTGGGGAGACCCTGGATCCATGACCTCAAAGCAGAGCCATCCTCACTCCATCAGAAGATCCAAATGGAGGTCCAAGGAAATGTCATTACCCTGCATGCGTCCCATCCAAGGACCAAGATAGCCGACAAGGCTCTGATATTAACCGAGCATGATGACAACGACGAAGACCTTTGGGGATTCAGTGCTGAAGTTGGAGCCATCGAATCCAAAATGAATCCCATGGCAAAGCGCATGATGATCAAGCGTGGGCGCTTCTTGGGCACTACTCTGCCACCGCCTACCGAATCTCCTTTCAAGGCCCAAGGACAGACTAACTGTTGCGGTTTGGGATACAAGCCGACTAAGTTCGATGACAAGCAGCAAAAGGCTAAGCTAAAGGCCCGCCGAGCTGACAATGATCAATTCAAAATATCTCCTCATCAACTTACACTCAATTGGCAATTCATAAAAGAAGGAGAGGATGACCTGTACTTCGAATTTCCGGAGCCTTTATATGAATCTTCAAAGGGGATTCTCTACCCCGGATTCGAGATCTTTCAAGACTGTCATTTTCTAGAGGATGCTCCTCCAGTACAAGACAAGGCTACCCCTGAATGCCTTGATTCATCAGCTTTTGGTCTACTGTTTGGCCAGGAAATAACCCCAACCATTTCCGAAGATACCATGGTTCAAATGATCACTCAAATCGAAGATTTCGATCCATTTAAGCTAATTACTCCAAGTGAGAAGATGGTCAAGGGTTGGAGAAAGTCTCTCAAGATATCTGCTCCGTATGGCAAAATGTTCAAGATTACCGTGGGCGAAGGATCTATGATAAGCGAGTCCGAGTCAGAGGATGAGTCTTGATCTGAGTCTAGCAATGAGTCTATGTGTCTAGAACTAGAGTCTTGCATCAATCAAGAGCCTCTAAAGGCCGAGCTTCAAGTCAAAACAGTCGATGTAATGATAGCTGATTTCAATAACACTTCAATTTCTGCTTACTCTTCGAGTTCTAATTCAAAACACAATCCTAATCCAAACAACTTTGCTTCACAAGAAACTGACTTTGAAATTCTAAAAGCTATCAAAAATCATGAAAACAGGATGCCCATAATTGAGGAAACAGAAAAAATAAACCTTTCTAACAACAGTGATCCAAAACTAGTTCAGATTGGTTTAAGTCTTTCTCAAGCAGAGCGGGATGATCTTATCAAGCTACTTTCAGAGTATGTAGACGTCTTCGCATGGTCCTATCATGATATGCCAGGGGTTGATCCAAGCATCGGTCAACATACAATTCCCCTCATTCCAGGCTCAAAGCCCATCAAGCAGAAACTCCGTCGCATGAAACCGAACGTTTCCCTTTAAATTCAAGAAGAGGTCTCCAAGCAGCTAGAGGTCGGGTTTATTCGAGAAGCAAAGTATCCAGAATGGATCGCAAATGTCGTCCCAGTCCCAAAGAAAGACGGCAGAGTATGAATGTGTGTGGACTATAGAGATCTTAACAGGGCCAGCCCTAAAGACGCTTTTCCATTGCCTCACATCGACATCTTGGTCGACAACACCGCAAATCATGCCTTACTCTCTTTTATGGACGGGTACGCAGGCTACAATCAAATTCCCATGGCAGAGGAGGACATGGAGAAGACAACCTTCATCACTCAGTGGGGCACATATTGCTATACGTAGGAGCAACTTATCAAAAAACAGCCACAGCCATCATGAGCGATATGATTCACAGGGAAATTGAGGTATATGTCGACGACATGATTGTCAAATCCAAAGAGCGACACGAGCACACCTCAGTACTTCGATAGTTTTTCAACAGGCTCAGGCAATACAACATGAGGCTCAATCCTCAAAAGTGTGCATTCGGGGTAACGTCAGGCAAGCTACTCGGATATGTTATCAGCTCTCGGGGCATAGAGGCTGATCCTTCAAAAATCAAAGCAATTCTCGAGATGCAACCACCAACGAATGAAAAGGAAATTCGGGGTTTTCTCGGCAGACTACAATATATCAGCAGGTTCATTTCGAGACTCACGATGATCTATGAACCGGTATTTCGAAAGCTCCGAAAAAGCGAGCCCAAAGTGTGGGATGACGACTGTCAGCATGCATTCGACACAATCAAAAGCTACCTTTCCAACCCACCAGTACTAAAGCTAGCCTTACCAGGGATTCCCCTCAGGCTCTACCTCACAACAACAGATTCCGCAGTTGAGGCTATGCTCGCTCAAGAAGTTGAAGGCAAGGAGAATGCCGTATACTACATAAGCAAAAAGCTGATCGAGTACGAAGCCAAATACACTAAGCTCGAGAAACTCAGCATCGCCTTGGTTTGGGCCACAAAGAAACTGCGGCATTACATGCTCTCCCAAACAGTACATGTGATCAGCAAAGCCGATCCTCTCAAGTATCTATTCGAAAAACCAGCCCTCAACGAACGGTTATCCAGGTGGTTAGTCATGCTAGCAGAGTTCGACCTCAAATACATCCCGCAAAAGTCTATCAAGGGTTCAGCAGTCTCAGACTTCCTAGTCGACTGTCCCGTCGAGGCAGAAGATGAGGATTACGACTTACCCGACGAGCAAATCTTAATGACCAGTGATGACAGTTGGTCAATGCATTTCGATGGTTCCTCGAATCAGAACGGGTGTGGTGTTGGAGTAATTCTAGTAGCCCCAGACGGCACTCACATTCCTATATCAGCAAAACTATAATTCAACGTCACAAACAATGCGGCAGAATATGAAGCATGCATCATGGGCCTGGAAGCCGCCTTAGCATTGGGTGTCCAGAGACTTCGAGTATACGGGGATTCTTCCCTGTTCATCAACCAAATTTCCGGCAAATGGAAAGTAAGGAGCGAGAGCTTGGCTCCATACCAGTCCTATCTTGAGCAGCTGTCTGAAGAAATAGAAGAGTTTCGCTACACATACCTCCCAAGAGAGGAAAATCAATTCGCCGATGCACTGGCAAAGATGGCCTCAATGATCAACATTCTAAATGGCATGGCCGAAATGCCACTTACAATTGAAACGCGTCAAGAAGCAGCATATATCCATGCTATTGACGACGTCGAGCAAGATAGAGATGAACCTTGGTTTACAGACATTCAAAGGTATCTACAAAATTCAGAGTATCCCCCGCACTTTTCAAGCAAAAATCAAAGGGCTCTGCGACTACAATCAGCCAATTTCGTCATAGAAGGCGGCATTCTATACAAAAGGTCCCTTGGCGGTCCCAACCTCCGATGTGTTGACAAACACGAAGCTCAAAGAGTCATGGACAACATACATGCTGGAGTCTATGGCACCCACATGAATGGGAAGATGCTGGCCCTCAAGATCATCAGGGCTCGATACTATTGGACTACCCTCGAACGGGATTGCTACTTCTTTGTCAAGAAATGTCCTACCTGCCAAAAGTGTGCGAATCTGAAGCACATTCCTCCATCATTACTATACTCTCAATCATCACTGTGGCCATTCTCAGCCTGGGGTATCGACGTCATTGGCAAAGTCACTCCAACAGGCACCGGGGGTCATGAGTTCATACTGGTTGCTATCGACTACTTCACCAAATGGGTCGAGGCCAGATCATTCAAAATGTTGGGCTCCAAGCAAGTGGCCCAGTTCATACAAGAAAACATCATATGCAGATACGGCGTTCCTCACAAGTTCATCAGTGACCAGGGAACCCATTTTCAAGGAGAGTGTGAAGATCTATTCACCGAGTACAAGATTCAACATCATCGCTCTTCGCCTTATCGCCCACAAACCAATGGGGCAGTCGAAGCAGCCAACAAGAATGTCAAGACCATCATCATGAAAATGACTACCAATTACAAGGACTGGCCCCAGAAACTGCACTTCGCATTATGGGGGTATTGAACTTCAATTCGCACTTCAACTGGTGCAACCCCATTCTCATTGGTCTATGGAATGGAGGCAGTACAACCTATCGAGCTGGAGATACCTTCTCTAAGGATAGTCCTCGAAAGAAAAATCCCAGAAGCTGCATGGGTACAAGCAAGGTATGACGATCTAGTCATGCTCGATGAGCGTCGGCTTCAAGCTGCTCACCATGTACAAGTCTATCAGCACCGAGTGGCCAGACATTTCAACAAAAGGGTCAGAAACCGAAACATCAAGGAAGGCGAGCTTGTCCTGAAAGCCCTTCGCAAAAGCACCATGGACCCAAGGGGAAAATTCAAACCCAACTGGGCAGGCCCATACATTGTCAAGAAGATCCTCTCCGGGGGAGCAGTTGGAGTAACAGACATCGATGGAACAGAATTCAGATCTCTGACAAACCTCGATCAACTCAAGAAGTTCTATGTCTAAGTTCCATGTTCAAATTCAAGAATCCAAATTCAGGTCCTGTAAGGTAGTCAGAACTACGTCCAGCCTGATTCCCTAACGGGACACGTAGGTAACATCATTTCGAGGCCCGGCCACTTTTACAAAAAAATTCAAAATTTTCTCAATTAAGGGCATCCTAAAAATCAAATCAAATTTCAAAACTCAATTGTTGTTGTCTTTATTCCAAATGTGCCAATTCAAAGCAAAGCATTTTCAAGCAGAATTTAACACAATTACTCTTTATTTGGCCCTAGGGCCTTCAAAGCTAATTCAAATACAAAGTCAGGATCAAGTGAAGCAAAGTTCAAAAGCCTTTTCACTTCCTAAACACATCTTTTAAACACATCTTCCAAACACATTCTAAACACAATTCCTTCCAATACAATTTCAAACACATTCAGCCTACAAAGATCTAGGGTCGGGCGACTATGCTCTCGAGTCTTGGCACCTTGAGTACTATCCCCTGGCTCCTCCCGCAATCAATCATCAATCTTCCCCTTGCCCAAGCGGCTTGAGAAGGAACTTGCTAGTCTTCCGAGACGGGAGAATGACGAACCTCCTTTGGACTCAGATCGGTCAAGCACCGGATGGGCCACACTCCCGTCACCTTCCTCATAGTCAGTTGATGCAAGACGTCTAGCTCTAGAACCTCGGACTCTAGCTGGTGCGGAGAGAGAAGCGTCCCTCTGGCTTAGACCTCTCATCCATACAATGTACCCCGCAGACAGAGTAACTGGCTCAGGTGGCACTAGTAGAAAAAACATCATTTGCGGCGCGTGTGAAATAGGCCATCACTGTTCCCTTCGTGCCTTGTC
Source organism: Spinacia oleracea (assembly GCF_020520425.1). Classification (NCBI taxonomy): domain Eukaryota; kingdom Viridiplantae; phylum Streptophyta; class Magnoliopsida; order Caryophyllales; family Amaranthaceae; genus Spinacia; species Spinacia oleracea. The sequence goes on along the minus strand of NC_079487.1, from coordinate 4,449,977 downwards.
CGCGTGCGCCACACAGCAGCTACGCCCAAGGGCCAGCGCTGCATTGCCATGCACGCTGCGCCCATGGGCCTTGCGCTTGTGCGCTCCGGCTCGTGGGTTGCTTTCGTATTACGATTAAATTATCCTTCGATAATTTATTTATCGTTTCGTACTTGATGATCCAATGTCGTACGATACGATTATTCGTCTCGCCTAGCTTACGAATATACGCAATACGATATACAATTTCACGATCCAATGTTTAATCGTATAATTGTGTTTTCCGAACTAATTTCCCGAAAAGCTATTAAATGAATTTCCGATTGATTTAATCCGGTGATCTGTTACATGCCATTGGTGTGACCTTGTAGGTTCAGTCAAAAGTAAGTTGTGAGCTTAATATTCATTAGAACTCACTGATCGGAAGCATTGCTCCAGCTAGCTGTTCCGATCACTTGATCTCACTGAATTAATTGTTCGCAATTAATCTGAACCTTGGTATTAAACTTAATGCACCTTGGGTGAAGGACATATTTCCTTCAATCTCCCACTTGTCATTCAGACAAGTGTGCATCCACATTCCTTTGTCACTTAGTGTTACTTACTGAACATAAGGTAAGATCCAAGCCATCCTTATTAGGTCCAGAAGTGTTTCTCGGATTACAGAGTTCAACGGTCAAACTTTTGCAGAAGGTTAAGCCTAACCATTCTGAGCACGGCCATGCATTTTACAGTATCTAACTCTCCGAGAGGCCTTGTTACACAACAACACCATATACTATCAAAGATAGGAGGACAATCCCTTCTTGCAATCTATGAACACTCACTTTGATTCATAGTACGCCCAATAACTGCTTTTATAGCCTCCTTTTACGGTGCAACGTTTAGCTAGTATCAAAGCGAACTAATTCTCAAACGAGCAAACATAATCGCTCATGTTCTGAGGAACGGTTTCTAATCACCATTAATGAGAACTACCTATGACATGACTTTAATCTCTTAAAGTGTTCTCATGGTCAATCCGATACAAGATCCAATAAGTATCTATGCAAAAGATTCTGACATCCAGTCACTCTAGTTCAAGAAACAGAACTAAGTAATCTACTTGCAATCTAATCTTCATTAGTCATTGGTCGTCCACCTTTCAATGACCTGGATTAGGGATCCTTTGTGACTTCAATATTCAAGTTCACTTATGGGTGTTTCTTTGTCGAAGAATCCATCTTGACATCCCATTTGAATGATTTGAATCACATGGACTTATCATTTAATACTAAACCAAGATTAAATGATCTATGAAATATGATTTCGTAAATGATAAATGTTTAAACCAAGTGCTTACCAATTTGTGGGCCTTTAACCCAAAATCAAGCATTTAATGTTTTACAGATGTAGGCCTTTCACCCAATACTTAAAACATTCATGGAACTCAAACTTGATTCCATTTCTGCATATAAATGTTGTCTCATTCAATGCAGAGGTTTAGTTTATCATACTTTGCTATTCTTAGCATCCTTTCTATCGAAAGCCTTTCGATGTAAGATGAAAAGATCTTTGAATATGTTTATAGAGTGATCTAGTCTTTCCTTGCTGTTTAGGATGATAATCATATTCAAAATAGAAAATTATCCAGATAGCAGACTTGTGATCAACCTGAGTTCATTGAAGAACTCCCACTAAAAACAATTCCCTTTTATTGCTTCTTATTAGGAAATAATGAATTCATTTCAATTATGTAGAATTTCAAATGATGCCATCTTTTTGGAATACTCCAACCAGTTCACAGAGATGTGGGAGATACATCTTTCAACTGAGAACTTGGAAACTAATCACTGATTCAGTTTCCCATGCATCACATATGGTTTAGAACCTATGTAACCACCTTTTAATCACGACGCCTAATTGCCCGTGTATGTTTGTGGTTTGCCTAACAACAAGATCTAACTTTTGCTTAGGCAAATGCATGTAGCACCAAAACTTTAGTTATCTTCACTTCCTCTTATCAAGTGCTCATCCTACATCTCCAAATGTATTGGATTTTCTTGACACTGTTCCAATGATCTTTGATCCAGATCAATGGAGATTGGTATAAACTCGTCACGATCCAATGTTCACGAGTTATCTTGGCGATCTATATATCACATCATACATGATTGATTGTAATGCAAAAACCATTCGCATTTTAAAATCCATCCATGTGACTTTTAGCTTTATTCTGTTTCAAGAGACACTGAATCTTGCTAAAATCTTGGCATTGCCATGTGATATAAGGTGAAGGCACCTCTTCAAGGTCCTTATGCTTAACTCTAGTGATAACAACCTAGCTTTATACTTAGTTAAAGCATTCACAACTTAGACTTACTCATATGGGTTGAGAGTCTATATTGAGGCTCTCCATTGTGTTTGATTTAGTAATTACTTTTACAGAATCCAAACAACGCTTTAGATCCTATCCAATAGATCTTTAACCCAGTATGTTCTAAGTTTCGCCATGGTTCTAATATTGACAAATACTTACAAATCTAACCATTTAGAACTTGAATGTAATTTTCAATAGAGAGATATGTATCTCATATATAGAACCAATAAACTTGACTTGGCTCCCACTAAACTCTTCATCTATAAGATGATCCATATTTTCATAAAGCTATGATTACTCAATAGCCTTTTAGACAAATATGGTCCAATTCCCACTTGCATGCTTTAATCTATGAATAGATTTCTTAAGCTTTCTCCTTCATCTAGCATCCAAAACTTTTACATTGTGTGATGTACACAATTTCTTTCTACAAGTCCAATTGAGTAAGGTGTTTTGTTTTCCAATTGACATATTGCCATATGTAATGATTACTAGATTTATCCAAAATAGTTCAAGCATTCCGACTTGGTGAAAAAGATTTCAACATTATCAACGCCGTGAAGTTGTTTACAATCTTTTAACCACCAATCTAGCTTCTCTTTTGTATGTGTATACAATATCATCTTCGTATGTTTTGAAAACATGTTTGCAACCAATGGGAGTAAACCCTTTATGAAAATCAACGTTGTATGTTTAGAAAACATGTTTGCAACCAATGGGAGTGAACCCTTTATGCAAATCAACCAAATCATAGATTTGATTCTTTAAGATGAAGGTATTTCGGATAAAATGGCCTCAAACCATTTTGTATGGCCTCGAACCACACTTATGTTTTTGATGGCCTCAAACCATACTTGGGAATTTCTAAATCGTCGTAGCTAACCTGTAAGTCGTATGTTTTTGAAGCACTTTCCAAAGTCTTCATAGTTTTCATTCCTTAAGATATCTATGTATCTATCTTGGTTGAATTCTATTCCTTATACGATTTACCCAGGTATTGAACATCAAACGTTAGTGTCTATAAAGACATTACTCAAGTCCTTTGAGTATTAGGATTCTCTTGAAGCACTTCTAAAGTCTTCATGAAGCTCTTCCAAAGGCTTATAAGTATGGAGCTTTTCCAAAGACTCCTAAGTATCCTACATTTGTTTGTTGCTTGACTCGAAGTCCATTCGAGGTCATTTTTCTCCCACTTGCCTTTTTGGAAATATGATGGTTTCCTAAAAGATATTATCTTAAGCAACAACCATATGTTCTCAGATTTGTGGTAGAATCAATACCTTTTGTTTCTATGAGTCGCTCATAAAGAAACATATATCTATCCTTGAGTTTGTTTGATGTAAACACTAACTCCCACTGGGTTCGACAACCCTAGATATATTTGTACTGAAAAGATGTACTGAACCGAAGTTCAATCCTTATGACATCTTATCCTTAGCTTTGACAACTTTGTTTAGTGTGAAAGTCACTTGAGAGTATCATTTAGAAACTATATAAGAAAATAGTCGTGATTATCGTTAATCGAAATAGATTCCGATTTCTCCATTTGGACATACCATATTCTTATGGAGCTTTGATTGTTATAATGCCATATAAACAATCTAGATAATCTTTCTTGGCTCATGCAAACATCACCTTGACCCAGCCTAGATGTTCAAAAATTCTTGCCAAGTTGATTTTATACCCTTTTGTGAATTGCATCGAAGCATTTCACAAATTTCACTTCGAGTAAATATAGCCATATTTTCTCAAATTCTTGTGAAATAGGTAGGTCATAAAATCCATCTTTGGCCCATGAACTTCATTGTCTAGAAACTCCTAACAATAGTCCATTTCTATGTCATGTTCAACAAGCAAGACCCACGTGTCTTAAATTAACCAACTTTCAGAAATCCATGCCATGGAATCTTAGAATGTTGACTTGTTGATATGGTCGTATGACATTGCCAAAGATATGTGGAACACAAATCAAATGTTTGATTTGAACCTTCTGAAGTTTGAGTGTGAAGAGATTCGTTTGTTTATTAATCAATCATATGACTCAACCCTTAAATGACCATTTCATTCAAATAAAACACTCAACGAATGTTTTTGTTTACTTTGAATGTGAGTCTTTCCGTTGTCCAAACAGAAATTGATTATGATGATTAATGGAACATAATACCATTAAGTTCCAGCCTTTAGAAGGACTTTAAAACAAACATGATGACCCTACAATTAATGTAGCACAACTTTGCTTCATTTCCTACTTGTAGGTTAATAACCAGACTTAGCTCCCGGAATTTGAGTTCTTAACAAGAGTTTAGAACCTCAAGCGGTAATCTAATACCATAGGAGTTTATTTGCTAAGTCGTTTCTCTTTAACACAAACTTTTAGGTAGAAATTGAATCTTGAATTCATTTCTTTTGTTCCCCTTTCCTATTCTTTCTAGCACGTTTTCTTATAGTCCTAAAGATTTTACTCTTTGCTTGATCTTCTTACTTTGTTATGCGTACAAAGTCCCTTTCTTTTATTCACTTTGAATGACCGCATCCAATGAGTCTAGTTCATTATCGAATCAAAAGAAAATTGGTTGTTAACCATTGATTAAACATGAGTCTTTAACTCAATACTTCATTATTTCAAAACTACCCAGTATTCTGAATATATGAGGTCCAATTGGTCTACCATTCAAATTTTAGTTTGAAAACAACCATGAAGATCACTATAAGAAAATAGCATTCAAGATGCTCTCTCACTCTCCTTTTCTTTGAGAATTGCAATAAAAAATAGTTACCAATCGATCGAGGAAATATCGCAGTTCTATTGTCCGAACGCAATAAGGTTGAAGATTGACTATTCTACAAAATGAACTAGCAAAGAAAACATTTATCAAACTTTAATAACTTGAAATAAAAGCATTCACACAATGACCAAAGCTATTAAACATTTCATTCATGCAAAAATAAAACATGGTCCAAAATGAATGAAATGATTCCAAGACCCCAAAAGTCCTAAATCCTTAAGCAGCTTTAGCATGTCTTAAGTAGTTTAAGATTTTAGGTAAGCAAAACCTATTGCTAGTAATCTCCAAATTACTCTAATAAATTAATGCCATAATTTATCCCATTGCCACAATATAATGCCATTGTTGTTTGAGTTGTAACCACAATCAACGTGCTCCTTTAGGACGCCTTACCACTTAAGTCAACTAAAATAGCACCTCGCTTTAGCGTAAACCTACTATCTTAGATCCCTAGATTTTTGTAAGTGCTTGATTTGGAAGGCAATTTTTAAACTCAATATTACTTGGACCTAGTTGTTTCTATGTTGGTTCGATTATTAAGTGAACTCAATCTAATCGAGTCATAAGAAACAACCTGTTCATGCAAATCATACATACATTCATACATTCACGCATAATATATATATAGAAGTGCATAAATAAATGGTGATCTAGTATGGCCCAAAACATCTTGTCTTGAAGCATCCAATCTTCATCACCTTCTTGTTAGCTTGGCATCGTCTTGAATCTTTGTTCAAATTCTAACTTAAAGTTCTAAACTTAGAAATACTTGAAAACAATAAATTACATCAAAATTTCCATGGTACGCAGACCATATTTAAAACTTTACATTCAAAGATAGAACGGTACGCAGACCGTATTTAACTATCCTAAATTGGCCATACTAGTCACTTGGAGTACCTGCATTACATAAAATATACATTCTATGCATTCACCCATTCGTGTGCTAAAACGAATGGCCCATATTAATATGCAAGTATTTACGTGAATTAATTAAAATTCACGTTCACATAAACGCGTCCTAAAAGATTAATCAATTTCCAAATTATTAATCCTTAGACTTTATTCTAATTAAAATTGAATTTAATTAAAATAATGCGACCTACGAAAATAATTAAAATAAATATTTCATTTTAATTTCATTTAGTGGCTCCCACTCAAACCAATAATTATTCCGGATAATTAATTATGAAATATTAAATTAAAACTCGAGGCCCGGCCCAAGCAAATAAAATATTAAAATTAAATATCCCGTTAGCCCAAATTAATGCAAATATACGAAGCCCAACGAATTAAACGATTTTTAACAAAAAAAGTCCAATTACTTAGTCGGGCTAGGCTTGCGCCCAGCCCCATGCCTTGCGTGAGGCCCAAGAGCGCACGAGCAAGGCTCGCACACCCAGGCCCCTCGCGCGCGCGCACCGCGTCCCCGCAGCTATGCTGCCCCTGCGATGCGTGTTGTGCATCGTGTGTGTGATGGACGTCGCAAGGCTTGCGCCTTGCTTCTTCGCAGCCCCGCAAGCTCCCTCGCCTGCCCTTTCCTCGCCTAGCGCGCACGAGGCACGCAGCATAGCTGCTGCTACCCGTGTCGCATGGCTCGACCTAAGCATAATGGCCTCGTATGGCTCGACGAGCCATACTTCCACCATGCTCATGTTCGTGCCTTTGGTTCGTAATACGGACAAACTTAATTAAAATTAAATTTAATTCACGAACTTGCATTAATTTTATTTTTCAAAAAAGTTACGATTTTTATTTTCGAAAAACATCGATTTTTAACGATTCAATAAACTTTAACGACAATCCAATTTCGTAAAATTATTAAATCAAGGGCTAAAAATATTCAAACTTTTAAAAACGATCAAATCAACATTAAAGTTTGAACTTTTAATTAATAAAATCCGAAGCTTTAAATCGTTCATAAACAATTAAATTTCAGATTTTTAATAATTTGGTTTAAGTGCGATTAAAATTAACGAAACCATTCAAAATTTTAATCCAATAATTTTTAAAATTAGCCACTGACCCATAAAATTATATCCCCTTTCCCAATTAACCGAATTATTAAACTAAAATTAATTAAAAATCAATTAGGGTTTCAAATTTTACGAATTGGGGAAAGGCAAAATTAGGGTTTATACTTATCGGAAAAATCTGAAATTTTACCATAGAACAAGCATGTATCCAACAACATTGTGTCAAAATTTCAAGAAATTCCGAGTAGATTAGGTCGACCTTTTAATTGAATTACTGTCCGACACTTTTAATTTTTAATCAAAAATTAACAAAAACGCCCAAAAACGATACTTCGAGGCCTATTTTCGCAATTCTATTCTCATGAGTTGATCTTAGAAAATCGATTTCCATCAGATTAGGGTTTTAAAAATCGAAAAAGCGAATATTTTTGATTTCGGAAAGCCTAATTTCGCAATTAATCCAATAATTCGAAAAAATTCCGAAAAATCAACAAAAATTCCATAAATTTCGACAGATGCAAAAACAATAATAATCATGCTAATTCATGCTTTGAATACATAAGGCTCATGATACCACTGTAGGGGAATACAGTTAAACATAATAACATGTGCGGAACAATCCCCAAAGCCAGGAAACATGTATAAAGCACAGATTAAGCAAACTTACATTCGAAACGTGTTTTCCACAATAATCTGTCAACGAACACGAACAAAGAACTCCACTTGTCGTTCCTCTACTTGGTTCACCGACATGTTCAGATCCGTCTTGATAATCGTAGCTTAGACAATCATTCAAGAGTTTGTGCTTTTGGGAAGAACACATCCATGGAGGCTAAGAGAGAATTAGGGTTTCCCTCTCATCCTTAGGGTTTGATGTGCAATCTGAATTGTGTGTTAGGAAAAATATAAGTTTAGGTTATTAGAATAACCTAGATAATAAGCAAGCCAACCGATCAAGGCCTAAGGCCATTGGCCGGCCAGCAAGCCCACGAAGGGTTTATGCGCGCACAACAATGCGGGCCGCGAGTTGCTGCTCGCTTCGTGCCTTGTCCGTGCGCGCCACCCAGCAGCTACGTCCATGGGCCAGCGCTGCATTGCCATGCAAGCTGACGCCCAATGGCCTTGCGCTTGTGCGCTCCGGCTCGTGGGTTGCTTTCGTATTACGATTAAATTATCCTTCGATAATTTATTTATCGTTTCGTACTTGACGATCCAATGTCGTACGATACGATTATTCGTCTCGCCTAGCTTACGAATATACGCAATACGATATACAATTTCACGATCCAATGTTTAATCGTATAATTATGTTTTTCGAACTAATTTCCCGAAAAGCTATTAAATGAATTTCCGATTGATTTAATCCGGTGATCTGTTACATGCCATTGGTGTGACCTTGTAGGTTCAGTCAAGAGTAAGTTGTGAGCTTAATATTCATTACAACTCACTGATCGGAAGCATTGCTCCAACTAGCTGTTCCGATCACTTGATCTCACTGAATTAATTGTTCGCAATTAATCTGAACCTTGGTATTAGACTTAATGCACCTTGGGTGAAGGACATATTTCCTTGAAATGCCATTGTTGTTTGAGTTGAAACCACAATCAACGTGCTCCTTTAGGACGCCTTACCACCTAAGTCAACTAAAATAGCACCTCGCTTTAGCTTAAACCTATTACCTTAGATCCTTAGATTTTTGTAAGTGCTTGATTTGGAAGGCAATTTTTAAACTCAATATTACTTTGGACCTAGTTGTTTCTATGTTGGTTCGATTATTTAGTGAACTTAATCTAATCGAGTCATATGAAACAACCTATTCATGCAAAGCATACATACATTCATACATTCACGCATAATATATATATATATATATATATATATATATATATATATATATATATATATATATATATATATATATATATATATATATATATATATATATATATATATATATATATATATATATATATATATATATATATATATATATATATATATATATATATATATATATATATATATATATATATATATATATATATATATATATATATATATATATATATATATATATATATATATATATATATATATATAATTACACCAAAATTTCCATGGTACGCAGACCATATTTAAAGCTTTACATTCAAAGATAGAACGGTACGCAGACCGTATTTAACTTTCCTAAATGGCCATACTAGTCACTTGGAGTACCTGCATTACATAAAATATATATATATATTCTATGCATTCATCCATTCGTATGCTAAAACGAATGGCCCATATAAATATGAAAATATTTACGTGAATTAATTAAAATTCACGTTCACATAAACGCGTCCTAAAAGATTAATCAATTTCCAAATTATTAATCCTTAGACTTTATTCTAATTAAAATCGAATTTAATTAAAATAATGCGACCTACGAAAATAATTAAAATTAATTATTTCATTTTAATTTCATTTAGTTGCTCCCATTCAAACCAATAATTATTCCAGATAATTAATTATGAAATATTAAATTAAAACTCGTGGCCCGGCCCAAGCAAATAAAATATTAAATTAAATATCCCGTTAGCCCAAATTAATGCAAATAAGTCAAGCCCAACAAAAAAAAATGTCATGTGCTTACTTGGGCTAGGCTTGCCCCCAGCTCGTTAGCATTGCGTGGCCTACGAGGCACACGAGCATAGCCCGTAACTATCGCATTGCCTACGAGGCATACGAGCATAGCCCGCAGCCAGTGCACACGTACCCGCAGCATCGCTGCTGCCCCTGCGTGCCTTGCTCGACTCGTCGCAGCGCATCGCTGCACCATCGCAAGGCCTTGTGCCTTGCTTTGCGCGCAGCACACGCCCCTCACTCTCGCCCAGCGCGCGCGGCACGCAACGTGCATGCTGCTGCCCGCGTCGCTGCGACTCGGTCGCGCATGGCTCGTCGAGCCACACGCCCACCACACACACGTGTTCGTGCCTTTGGTTCGTGCTACGGACTAACTCAATTAAAATAAATTTAATTTCACGAACTTGCATTAATATTATTTTTCAAAAAGTTACGATTTTTTTTTGAAAATCAACGATTTTTAACGATTTAATAAACTTCAACGACAATCCAATTTCGTAAAATTATTAAATCAAGGCTAAAATTATTCAAATTTTTAAGAACGAACGAATCAACATTAAAAATTTGAACTTTTTAAATAATAAAATCCAAAACTTTAAATTGTTCATTAACATTTAAATTTCAGATTTTAATAATTAGGTTTAAGTGCGATTAAAATTAACGAAACCATTCAAAATTTTAATCCAATAATTTTAAAAATTAGCCACTGACCCATGAAATTATATCCCCTTTCCCAATTAACCGAATTATTAAACCAAAATTAATTAAAATTCAATTAGGGTTCCAAATTTTACAAATTGGGGAAAGGAAAAATTAGGGTTTATACTTATCGGAAAAATCTGAAATGTATACCATAGATCAAGAATATACCCAGCAACATTGTGTCAAAATTTCAAGCAATTCCGAGTAGTTTAGGTCGACCTTTAAATTGAATTACTTTCCGACACTTTTAATTTTTATTAAAAAATTAACAAAAACGCCCAAAAAAACGACACTTCGAGGCCTGTTTTTGCAATTCCGTTCTCATGAGTTGATCTTAGAAAATCCCAATCAGATTAGGGTTTTAAAATTCGAAAAAATGAATATTTTTGACTTCGGAACAGCTTATTACGCAATTCATCCAATAATTCGTAAAAATTCCGAAAATTCAACAAAAAATTCAAAATTTTTGACAGATGCAAAAACAAATAAATCATGCTAAAATATGGTTTGAATACATAAGGCTCTGATACCACTGTAGGGGAATACAGTTAAACATAATAACATGTGCGGAAACAATCCCCAAAGCCAGGAAGCATGTATAAAGCACAGATTAAGCATACTTACGTTTGAAGCGTGTTTTCCACAAATTGTCAACGAACACGAACTTAGAACTCCATTTGTCGTTCCTCTACTTGGTTCACCGACACGATCAGATCCGTCTTGATTATCGTAGCTTAGACAATCGATCAAGAGTTTTTTCCTTTTGGGATGAACACACTTTGGAGGCACAGATAGAATTAGGGTTCTCTGTGACTCTAGAGTTTTAGTGTGACTGAATTGTGTTGTGTTGGAAAAGGGGTTAGAAGGTTATTAACATAACCTTAGTAATCGACCAAGCCATAAGGCAAGGCCGACCAGCATGCCCCGCGCAAGACGAGCACAACGAGCTGGGCCATGGGCCTCGCTGTTGTGGCTGTGTCGCTGCTTCGACCCGCGCACACACGCGCAGCTCGCTCGGCCATGGGCCAGCGCTACCGTGTTGCCATGGCCTTGCTTGCTTGCCCAACGTGCCCATGGGCCTTGAGTGCTTCGTGCACTCGGCTCGTGGGCCGCTCTTCGTATTCGCGATTAATATATTTCCGATATATTATTTATCGTTTTGCATACGACGAATCACCGTCGTACGATACGATTTATTCGTTTCTCCTACCTTACGAATATTCGCGATATGATATACGATTCCGATGCAAGGTCGTATTGTATAATACGTTTTCCAACTAATTCCCGAAAAGCTATTAAATGAATTTTCGATTCATTTAATCCGGTGATTTGTTACGTGTCATTGGTGTGACCTTGTAGGTTCAGTCAAGATTAAGCTGTGAGCTTAATATTCATTAGAGCTCACTGATCGGAAGCATATCTCCAGCTAGCTGTTCCGATCACTTGATCTCACTGAATTAATTGTTTGCATTTTTATGTTTAAAATTAGTAAAGCATGTAAAGATATTGGTTTAAGTGGGAGCCTTTAGTCATAAACTCTTGATTAGGCCTACATTCCTTTAAGGTTAAAACAACTTGATTAGAATTAATAAGGACTGAATAATTGGTAGATTATTGGTGCCCTTGATTAATTGTTGCAAATGTTTATGTGATGCATAATACGTTCTACTAACCAGCTATGTGGGCCATTCATGATAATGAATGGGTGGATGGTATATATTGTATATGTACTGTTTTGCAGGTTATGGAAAATGACTAGTATGGCTCAAATAGGATAGAAAATATGGTCTGCGTACCATTAATTTGAATGTAATATTGGTCTAATGCACCAAAGTTTTTCAATTTAAATATGGTCCGCGTACCATCAAATAGTTGTAATTAGTTTAATTATAGTTTATCCTATTTGAAGAAAATGGTGCCTCCCATGGTGAAATTCAAGACGGAATTTTCAATCCATTTTCAAGACGGACTTTGAAGTTGAAGCTTCAAGATGAAGTCGGGCCTGAAGGAAATATGTCCTTATGCAATTGATGCTACAAAACTCTTTTGCCTTTTTGCCGCGTTACCTACATTGCTACCTTGTTATCTTATTAATGTGGTTACTTGCTATGTTTGGCTCATATCATGCTAGAATGACTTAAGTCTTTATCTTGTGCTCTTTATGATTTGTGAGGCAATTTGTAGAAAAATGGAATCTGTCGGGATGATATGTTGTTCTTTTGTGTTATTGTTGAATGCTCGAGTCACTTTCAGATTTCTCATACAATCTCGCGTCATTTTCCAATGCCTCGAAAGAAGCCCCCTTTCACTGGTGAGGGGGTTAGATATTTGGATGTGGAGCTTTATCTTTACAATAACCGAGAAATATTGTTTTTTTCTAAATGACCCTCTACAGTCTTATGCTTCGTCAAAAATAAAAGTGAGCATATCATTTTATTATTGTCCACTATAATCCAAAAGTCAAATAATGAATAATCTTTGAATCCATTGCATATGATTTAGATAGAGTGAACGTTGGATTTAATTTCTTTAATGAATTTTTAGTTTGAGTTTGTTTTAACAGGTGAATTGATCAAAGAAGAAAATGATGTAAATGTGAGCTAAGGTGCGATGATCGAGATTTTCTTTTGCAATTTTAGATTTGTATGGTTGTTAAGACTTATGGATTTTTGATTTATTGGTAACATCCTGGTGTGAATTTGAAGTGAAATTTGGACATTTTCTTAAAGCTTATATTAACTAGAATCTGGTTACTATTAGTGCTTTTGAAAGTCTTCATTTATGATCAATTACACCGAGTTGAGGGATTTTAGTAAGTTGAAAGGGGAGATGCTAAATACTTTGTAGTTAGTATTAACTTTTATAGGTTATGTTCAACGGGAAGCTGAAAATGCTGGAGTATCGTTATATGCCCCGTTCTAGTTCCAATTATGCCTTTTTATAGATTTTTTGATTTCTGTATAAGAGATGTATTTTGTCTTGTCCTGTTTGTTACTTTAATGGGCTTGGTAGCTTGTTCGGGTTTAGTGGCATGCATGAATGTTCAATTTAATTGGCCACACAAAAATGATGGGGGAATCTGATTGCATTAAAGCTCCTTTACCTTGGTGGCGGATATAGGAGAAAGAGAACAACTTGTATATTTGTTCTAATGATCTCTGATTCAGCTTCATTACATTATTTGTGAATTAGCTGATTTTAGAGTTATACAGTTAAAAAACATATCCTCTTATTTGTTGATAGTAATGTTGCCTAGGTCTTTGTTTTCAAGTTTGATGCACTCTTGTCATGCCACTTGTGTGTGTGTGTGTGTGTGTGTGTGTGTGTGTGTGTGTGTGTGTGTGTGTGTGTGTGTGTGTGTGTGTGTGTGTGTGTGTGTGTGTGTGTGTGTGTGTGTGTGTGTGTGTGTGTGTGTGTGTGTGTGTGTGTGCATGTGCGCGCGCGTGTGTTCGTAAGCATCTTGCCTTTATTATGTTATTTATTATGCCCTCGTACTGAATGATTTTCTATTTTCTTTGGTTGCATAAGCAGGACAGGTGTTACAAAAGGGAGGAAGGTTCAAGTACAATTCTACTTATGAAGTTACTCCAAATCAAATAAAGTAAGACCTATTAGAAAAACCTAATGCAGTTTGCTTACTTTGATGCTGACATGGGCTTGATTTAATGCAATTGTATTTTGATTTGTGGAGTTAATCTTGTAGGAGTTCCGCCTGCAAAATGATACGTACTCTGGTTCAGCTCATGAGAACACTTGACAAAATCCTAGAAGAAGTATAAACATTCAGCGAAATGAGTAATTTGATATTATGGGATTTTGTATGATTATGTCAGTTCAATCAAATGTAATATTGATAACATTCTCCCATATTTCAGCGTACAGTTGAGATATTATGGAATAGTGATAACACTCTATTGGTGAATCATGTAATCCTTGTCTAATTGATATATTAATATTTTTTGGCTAAGTTCCTCTCCTCGGTTATTTCCCATAATCATTTTGCTGTTTTGCTAATTTGAGTTTACTAATTGATTTCAATAGACGCGCGCGGTCCAACTACTAGTTATAATAAAAGAGAGGAAATCAATGTGGTGATGACAATTGGTCACTCGTTGATTAACCTCTCTTTCAGATATAAAAAATGTAAAAAATAAAATACTTGATTGTAAAATTATTTTATTAACTTTCACCAATAAAGTTTTGATTCTATTTTCCTAAAAAAAGATGTCATTCTATACATGAGGAATATTTTATAAAATCTTTTCTATATTATGGTAAAAAATATATAACAATAAATGATTAGATTTTTATTCAAAAATTAATCCAATATAAAGAGTACGTAGTAGGATATTTATAAAAAAATAATTAGTGTAATCTACCGATTTGTATTTACATAATTAGAACACAAATAAATTAGAATGTCAACCAAGTATGAATAAGATTATAGAAAAGGTTACTATAATATTATGTTATGAATATTATGTGGAAGCCCATTATACCCCTAGTATATTTCCAGAATATTCTAGATCTTAGGGTTTATTCTTCTCCAAGAAAACCTTATCTATTGTATGTATATATACCTCATTATTCTCATGGAATAAAACACACAATTGTTCTCTCCCAATTTATCCTCTCTTTCTCTTTATTTCACAACACGTTATCAGCAGCATTGTTAATCGACGGGAGATAACAACGTGAACGACAAACAAGGGTATTACCACCGGTGTTATAAGTTTACCCTAATTATTTGATTATTTAAATTTGATCAATATATTCATTATAATATGACTAATCTATATTATTAAAGCAGAATGATGGTTAATGGGAGGACTCCAAACCTCAATCCCTCAACTCTCATTCACCGGCTAAGTTAGGAAATGTAATAAATTCTTATGAAAAAGAGAAAAAAAACAATAAAATCAATTGACATATCTTTAACTTTATTAAAATTGGAAAATTGAATCCTAACACTTATAAGTCTTCATACTTGTAATATTATTCACCCAATAGTGTTGTTACATATATGCCTTTGATTTCCTTCAATTCTTAGATTTTTTTTGTCCTTATTCTTATCAATGGTTAAAGGTATGTTTTACCCTTCTTCATTTGATGTTTCCACGGGTCATCTTTCATCTATTACAACTCTGGTGTCTTCACCCTCGCCTCTCCCTCTTTCTTCGGTTCTCTCCTCTTCTCTTCAATGGTGTTCCTCTTCCTCTTTCATACTACAAATTACTCTGTTTTCTTCACCCCCTTTCCTCCTCTTCTCGGCACTGCCTACAAATTATTCTGCTTTTTTGGACATCTTCCATGGAGTTCATTTTGAAGGGCTCCATTTCCCCATAATCTGGCAACTTTCCATCGTTGGTACGTCTTAGCAATTCTCTCTCTCCTCTTTTTCCAAAGTTTCAATATTTTCAGTTTCTACTAGATTAATGCCATTTCTAATTATGTAGCATCTGATTCTCTCTCTTCTGGGAGACCTCTTCTTAACCCTAATGTGGTCAACGCCCGGGTACTTTATCCATAGCTTCATTTATCAGATTTGCTTGTTAATATTATTATCAGATTAATGACTGATGTTGTTTCAATCAAATATCTAATTTCAATATTTTTGGGGATGATTATTAATTCAATTGATTTGCTATTTTTTAATTTGATTCCCATAAATCCATCGGAATATTTTGTGTATTAATCTCATTTTAATTTCCCACAGAAAAACTTTGCTACATCAGCTCCCGCGAAGAAGGACAATATCAGGGTAATTCTGGGTATATTAAAAAATGGAAAACATTAGGTATAATCCTGTTGAAGGTTCATCTGCTATTACTAAAGGTGATCGCTGCAACTCTTGCAAGGTTAATATTCCTCCTGTTAGCATTCCAAGCCCTTCTCTGTTCCAAGAAGCAGCCACATTTCCCTCTATTCTAAGAAGCCCGACTTGAGAAGAGAATCTTCCGAGCCCAACCTCGCGCTGGAAAAAGGGAGGTTGCTTGGTCGAGGAACATTTCAACACGTCTATCTTGGGTTTAATAGGTGGTTAGAGTTCTATATTCTTGTTACTTTTTTTTCCTTGAACTTCAATTAATTGATAGAGAGATTATTGAGGAAGATTTCCTGACTTAGTCTTTCTTTTTATCATGACATAGTGAAACGGGTGAAATGTGCGCCATGAAGGAGGTCACACTTTTTTCTGATGATCAAGAGCTAAGTAGTTTCAACAGGTAATTACCCCCCTCCCACATTGTATCTCTAGCGTATCTGCATTGAAATATAACAAGCCATTAGAGGCATTTCTTTTCTTACTTTGATATATGGCCATCATAAATGTTTATGGTAATTGGAATCTTTTAGTCTGTAAGATGTTTCTTATCGGCGTTTATATGAACCTACTTCTGTAAGATTCTAGCACTCTTTTTTGTGATTTGCTGATATACTTAAGAATTGGAATATATCTCTGCTACGACACAAGTGTGTTGAATGACATCAAATGCTTATATTTACTTAATAGTAACATCATTGGAACCCAAAAATGTAAGATAACTAGGTAATTTCTCTATCTCGAGTTATTATGAACTGTTGTTAGGCTATTATGTAGGTTCACTATAGTACTGTACAGTGACTGTTGCTTTTAAAGTATGTGTCAACTTTGTAGCTTTACCACTGTAGCTGCATTCCCTTGATTCTGTAAGCTCTATGTTGCCGCTATTCCGTAGTCCATTGACTTTATTTTAATTACAGGCCTTTCATTTAGCAAATAGTTGGTCGTCACTATTGTTTAAAGTAAACGTTTTTAGCCCTTGTGCAGGAAATTGCTTTGTTGAACCGCCTACATCATCCAAATATTGTGCAGTATTATGGTTAAGAAATTGTAAGTTAAGTTATTTTTTTAGATCCTATTGAAGTTAAAGTGTAAAATTCCTTCTCCCTTAATTCTTGAATTTATTGTAGGTAATCTCCTAATCATATGAAAGTTAGTTTACTCACGTCGTCTCAGTATTGGATTTTATGTTAACTTTGGAGAATCAGATGCTATAGATTTGTACCTTTCTCATTTGTTTCACTTGTGTAAATCCTTTATTTTTTTCATTTTTTTACATGTTGGTGATAAACTATACATATACTTCGAATTTTTGTCTGGTGGGTCTATTTATAAACGTCTTCAAGAATATAGACAGTTTGGTGAACTTGCAATACGTAGCTTGGTAATCTATAAATTGATGGAATTTATCAAATCCAAAAAAAAAGGGTTCTTGTTCATGTGAATTTATTGAAATTCTGGGGAATTTTTTTGGGCATCTCAAATCCAAACAGTGAATTTGGTTTAAATGTGTTTTTTTGGGAATTGTATATTTGGTTTAAATGTGATTCGATTTTTGTGGGTTTGAGTGATTTGGATCTGGGTGTGATCATTGGTTGATTACTTTTCATGATCTGTAGGGTTTGGAGTTGCAGAAAGCAAATCAGTGGGCTCAATTCAGACTGAGCAGTTGATTGTGTGTGGAAAGGTATAGGAAATAATTTTATTTTAATATTTTATTATTTATTAAAACAGTTAGTTAGTTAGACAGTTAGACATTCTGTTGTGAATGTGCTGTCATTAGCTTTGTATATAAGCACTCTGCCTCCCTTCTCTTTCGTTTTCTCTGTGAGAGTTTAATGGAATAAAATTCTCCCCTCTCTAAACTTCATCAAATCAGTTTAGGTTTCTTCATGGTATCAGAGCTACAATCTCTGATTTGAGATTGAGGTTATCTCATTTTGAGATCGTTTTAATCACTTTTCTTGTGATTAATTTCTGAGTATTTTGATGCGAAATTTCTTGCAAGCTGCGATTGCGATTGCGAAATTTCTTGCGTAACTCAAGAGTTCTTGCGTTTTGATTAAGTTCATCTACTGATTGCAATGGCGACTGAAGATACTGAGAGTAATAATTCGCAACACAACTTACACAATGGAGGTAATGGTAATAGTTTTGATCCATTTGTCATTGCTAATTCGGATAATCCTACATCTTCATTAGTTGCTGTTGTGTTTACTGGTGTGAACTTTGTTAGATGGAGTAGAAATGTAAGGCGAGCTTTGATTGCTAAAAACAAAGAAGGTTTCATTAATGGAGAGATCACAAAACCTGCAGTTAATCATAAAGATTATCTAAAATGGAAACGAGCTGATTTTATGGTTATAAGCTGGATCTTGAGTTCAATGAATAAAGATTTGGCTGATGATTTTGGTTACATTGATAATGCTGCTGAACTGTGGAAAGAATTGACTGAAAGATTTGGTCAGTCTAATGGTCCTTTGATTTATCAATTGAAGAAAGAAATTGAGAATCTCACACAACAGAATATGACTATTGTCACATACTATGGGAAGCTGAAGAAATTGTGGGATGAAATGCAGAATCTGAGAGCATTTCCTACTTGCACATGTGGTGCAATGATTCACTGTAGTTGTCATTTTCTGAAGAAGATAGCTGAATTTGAAGAAGAGGATAAAATGATGAAGTTCTTGCTAGGATTGAATGGAGGTTTTGATGGCACTGTGACAAATGTGTTATCTATGGATCCTCTGCCTAGTATTAACAAAGTGTTTTCCATAACACAACAAATAGAGAAGCAGAAAGAATTGAGTAGTGCTACTACTGATTTTAATGCTATGACTAGCAGTGCTATGGCCACACAGGCTTACAAGGGTGGACAAACTCAGAAGCACGCTGTTGGTTCTGGTAGGAAAGATTGGAAAGAATTGAAAAAGGAAAAGATGAATCGAATTTGCAGTCATTGCAAAGGCAAAGGACATACAGCTGATCAATGTTTTAAGATCATTGGTTATCCAGACTGGTATAACACTATTAAGGCTTCAAAGGGAAGTAGTTCTACTGGTGGTAGGCTTGCAGCAAATGTAACATATTCTGATGATATGGGAGATGAACCTTTGGGCAATGCAGGTGCTGATGGTGGAGTTTTGAATAATGACATGCTTAATGCTATCTGTCAAGAAGTTATGAAAGTCATGAATAGCAAACAATCTCAGAATACTGATGCAACTGGAGCTAGTTGTTCATATGCCAATTATGCAGGTATTCTCTCTCACTCATTCAATTGTGGTGTTAGTAAATTACATGGTGAATGCTTGTGGATTGTTGATTCTGGTGCATGTGATCACATGACTTATGATGAAACCATTTTAACCAACATGAGGACTCTTTTTAACCCAATCAAAGTTGGACTACCTGATGGTTCTCAATTGACTGTTGATACTATTGGTGATACTGTCTTGAGCTCTAAATTAGTCCTACAGAATGTCCTATTGGTTAGAGGTTTCAAACATAATCTGTTGTCTATTGGTAGACTAATTGAACATTCTGGTATAAAAGTTATATTCACTAGCACTGGATATACTTTCCAGGACCCTGCTAGTGATGAATTGATAGGTGCTGGAAAAAGGACAAATGGTTTATATTACTTTGTTACATCTTCAAACAACAAGTTGTCAAGTGCTGCAGTCAACAAAGGTATATTTCATCAGCAACCAAGCTGTAATACTGTAGGAAGTATTTCTGATGTAAATAAGATTGATGAGAATAAAGGTGTATTGCCAAGTAAGACTGCTACTGGTATCTCTCAGGCTAAAGAGTTGGATAGAAATAAACTACACATGCTTCATGCTAGATTAGGACATCCATCCCTGTCAAAGATGAAGTGTGTGAATTCTGAATTTTGTAAGGGATTTTCTGAATATAATTGCTTTGTGTGTTACAAAGCCAAGCAACATAAATTGCCTTTTCCTATTAGTACTAGTCAAGCTGATGCATGTTTTGATCTGATTCATGTGGATTTATGGGGTCCATATAGAATCAAAAACATAGATGGAGCTTCTTTATTTCTTACTATTCTTGATGATCACAGTAGGGCAACATGGACATATCTCCTCCACAATAAACTTCAAGTTGAGAAAGTTGTTTCTGGTTTTCTGTCCATGGTTGAAACCCAATTCAATACACAGGTCAAAAGAATCAGGTCTGATAATGGGACTGAAATTGTAAAAGAATCTTGTAGGAATCTGTTTGCTAGCAAAGGGATATTCCATGAAAGAAGTATCCCCTATGTTCCTCAACAAAATGGAAGAGTTGAGAGAAAACATAGGAGTCTCCTGGAAATAGCTAGATCTTTGAGGTTCCATGCAGGGCTTCCTAAGAAGTTTTGGGGAGAGTGTGTTCTTACTGCTACTCACTTGATCAACAAAATTCCTTCTAAGATTTTGGGATTGAAAACTCCTTTTGAAGTTTTATTTGATAAACCACCCAAATATGACACTTTAAGGGTGTTTGGTTGCCTATGTTTTGCTTACAATAGTCACATTCAGAGGGATAAATTTGACTCAAGAGCCAAAAGGTGTTTGTTTATAGGTTATCCTTCTGGTTTCAAAGGTTTCAAACTCTATGATCTTGACACTCATCATGTCTTTATTTCTAGAGATGTGGTGTTCTTTGAAACTATTTTCCATATGACATGACACCTGATTCTGTTCCACCTATTATTACTTCTTTGGTTGATTTTGGTACTTCACATTCATGTTCTAACTTCCAAAACTATACCAGTGAATCTGATAATTCTTTACAACCTCCACATTCTCCTATTTTTTCTCATTCTTCTCTTACCCCTTCTAATCACTCTATACATTCTGATTCTCCTATTTTATCTCATTCAAACTCCTCTCCAAATCTTTCTTTGCTTTCTGATGATCCTCATTCATCTCCTAATTCTCTAAATACTACTATACACCCTCCTAGACAGTCTACTAGGCTAATAAAGCCTTCTTCAGGGCTTACTGATTTTGTGGGAGGTTATGTTCCACACAGAAATACTTTGATTCAGCCTAATAACAGTGAGTCTTTATCTTTTTCTGCTGATTGCATTCAATCTGAAAGTGACACTTCAGTTGTACCTGATTTTGATTGGCTGCTAAGTTTGGCTTTACAAGACTTTGATATTTGGGATTCTCTTGCTTTTTCTGTATGTTCCACTTCATCTGATCCACAACATTATAATCAAGCCAAAGATGATGAGAATTGGATTTTGGCTATGAATAAGGAAATACAGGCCCTTGAAAGCAACAATACTTGGGATCTTACTTTGTTACCCAAGGACAAGAAAGCTATTGGTTCAAAGTGGGTTTATAGGACAAAACTGAATCCAGATTATACAATAGACAAACACAAAGCAAGGCTGGTAGCTATTGGATATCAACAAGTTGAGGGGAGGGATTTCACTCAAACATTTTCACCTGTTGCTAAACTAGCTACAGTTAGAATTGTCATAGCACTTGCAGCTATGAAAGGCTGGATTCTTTGTCAACTTGATGTTAACAATGCATTCCTTCATGGCTTTCTTGATGAGGAGGTATACATGAAACCTCCTGCTGGTTACACTAAAGCCAAGCCAGGTGAGGTATGTAGACTCAGAAAGTCCATTTATGGACTCAAACAGGCCTCTAGACAGTGGAATAAAGAGTTGAGTAAGTTTCTGAAAACTCTTAATTTTCAGCAATCTACACAGGATTATTCTCTCTTTACCAGAACCCTTAATGGTGAATTTTTGATCCTGCTTGTCTATGTTGATGATATTCTTCTTACTGGCACTTCATCTACTCAGATTGAAGAAGTTAAAATTGCTCTTGATCAAGCTTTTACAATTAAGGATCTTGGTCATTTGGCTTATTTTTTGGGTATTGAAGTCCACAGAAATGAAAAAGGTATATTTCTTTCTCAGAAGAAATATATTCAGGATATTCTCACTGATACTGGAATGGAGAATTGTGAACCAGTATCAGCACCACTCTCATGTGGACTCAAATTATCCACTGATGTGGGTGATCTTCTTGATAAACCTGATGTTTACAGAAGATTGGTTGGTAGATTACTCTACTTGGGTATCACTAGACCTGATTTGTCTTATTCTGTTCAGCATCTCAGTCAATTTGTTCATACTCCTAGAGTTCCACACTTGCGTGCTGCATTACATGTTCTCAAGTATCTCAAAGGTACTTTAACTGAGGGTATTTGGTATTCTGCTAGTCCTGATCTTACCCTGTCAGCCTATAGTGATGCTGACTGGAGTTCTTGTCAGTTTAGTAGTAGGTCCCTTAGTGCATATGCAATGTTTCTTGGACCTAATCTGATCTCATGGAAGACCAAGAAGCAGAGAAGTGTTAGTAAATCTTCTGCTGAAGCAGAATACAGGAGCATGTCTGCTGCTGCAAGTGAGCTTGTTTGGATTCATGGCCTCCTTGAAGATCTTCAAGTCACTATCCCTTTGCCCATCTCTTTACACTGTGATAATACTTCTGCTGAGCACTTGGCCAAAAATCCTATGTTTCATGATAAAACCAAGCATTTGAAACGTGATATGCACTATGTCAGAGAACAAGTTGAAGATGGTTTTATTCAAACTTCTCATGTCTCAAGTTCTCATCAAATTGCTGATATTCTTACCAAGCCTTTAGCATCTACTGCTCACAGGCATCTTTTTGCCAAGCTAGGACTTATTTCTAGGGTCCAGCTTGAAGGGGGAGTATAGGAAATAATTTTATTTTAATATTTTATTATTTATTAAAACAGTTAGTTAGTTAGACAGTTAGACATTCTGTTGTGAATGTGCTGTCATTAGCTTTGTATATAAGCACTCTGCCTCCCTTCTCTTTCGTTTTCTCTGTGAGAGTTTAATGGAATAAAATTCTTCCCTCTCTAAACTTCATCAAATCAGTTTAGGTTTCTTCAAAAGGTGAGCAATTTCTCAATTTCATTTATAGAAATGAAAATTTGTTTGTACCTTCATTGTTCCTGGTTATATACCTTATAATAGCTTCAAATTGATTCAAGATGATTGTCACTCTTTTGAATGCATATTTTGTTGTTGGTTTTATTTTAGCACTCAGTTTTACCTAAATAAAAACCCAGTTGGGTAAGTGCTTTTGCAATTTGAGACTGGAATTGATAGTAACATATATTCATTACACGTGGAGGTTTGTAAGAAGTTCTTATATTGGAAATTTAGAAAGTTGCAATACGTCTCTTCTCATATGTTAAACTGATTGTTGTCATTCATAGTTCATATTGTACAATTCTTTGTTCATAAAATCACTCCCTGCTTCATGTTTATGCCATACTGCTGTCAGTGTCATTTCACAATAACACTGTTTATAGAGCAATTAGCTAGAAAACACTTCTTTTTTTGTTTTTTTTTTTGTGATAATCAAATCTGGACAAAGTAGACAACCATATGTAAATCTATAAAATCTTCTACTCATAATTTGTGCTTTAAAATCGACTTGCAAGTGATACAAATAAAATCACTCCAGTTTTCCCACCTAGATAGATTGTGCACTTTGTAGTGGTGTATCTGCTGTCATTTTACTCTAGAATCTTCGCATAATGTGTGGCATCATGGTTATAGATATGTTTTATCCGGTGAATTTATCAATGAAGTGAAACTTAGTAGTATTTCTCCAAGTTTGATATTATTGGCCATTGCCAACCAATAGAGTGCAACATCCATTAAAATGCATGTGGTGGGTCATATGTCTATCATACCATTCAACAATTGAACAACAACGGAGTTTTGGGAGCTCCTGACGGTGTTAACTGTATTCTTTTGAGGTTCAAAACATTTTCCATATGCTTATGGTGTTCTTGATTTCTTAAATTCAGGGTTATGCAGGTAAAAATTGTGGGATTTAGAATCGGGATTTCTGTAAATGAAGATGTTGGGTTTAATACTTTAGGATCGAGAATTAATCCTACGGGTGATGTGATGATGGTGTTTCTGCTGGATTTAGTTTGGAGTACATAAATGTTAGTGAAATTTAATAGGTTAGGTTATGATTTTATAGGGATTAGGTTGGTAGTCTAAGTATATTTTCTTCCTAAGGTCAAATATCATAGTGGTAAAAATGTGTTTCAGTTGTGGTTGTAATTGGTAAAATTGCCAGATTGTGGCCATAGAGTCTGGATCTCAAATGTGATGATATGGTGGTGTTTAAGCGCCTTAATTACCAACACCTGAGGGTATTTGGAGTAGGTTCTGGAGGAAATAAGTAGATCTTGTAATTGAGTGCGTTTTAACGGGCTTACTCATACGGCAAAGTTATTCCAATACTTCCCACGAATTATCTTGTTTTTATCATTTATACTTAGATACAGGAATTTACAAATGGGGGTCCAATTTTTATTTTTTTATTTGCTTTCTAATTTCTCATATGTGCTCTTTTAGGGTGTTAAAGTTGAGAGGTAAGTAGACGAAATATTAAAAACGTTATAAAAAATACGTGGAGGATTTATGATCTTTAATTTTGGTTTTTCATAACAATAAAACTCAACACTTAGTTCAAATTACAACAATAATTTGGCGCAATTTCAATTTAAAATGAAAAAAATGAGTTTATCATAATTTGAAAGAGATTTACTTTATTACAATAATCGTCACTGAATAAATAGCACACAAAAACATTAATAAGAAAAAGGAACATCGTTCTTAACGCTTATGGGGCATTATGCTGTTATATACGAATGAATTAATTAAGCTTCTAAGTATAAGAAACATGGAACTATAAGTCTATAAAAGTGGAGTATAAAAATACATTATTAGAAGTATATGTTATGGAAATTGCAAAACTTTTTTGAAGAAAAAATAACAATACTTTTTTTTTTTTTTGTAAAAGCAAAATCATGAATCATTATAGGAAAAAATAAAATTAAAAAGGGATGACGGAAAAACGACTTGTAAAAGGAAAAGGAGAAAAAGTAAACATGAAGAATTTAGATGATTGACTAAGGACAAGTAAAAAACAAAAAGAAGGGGGGATAAAAAATCAAATTTAGCCTCCCATTAAGAGGAATCGAACCCTGGCTCCATGTGTGGCATAGTATTCAAGCAACCATTATGCTACAAGTATATTTCATTGTCATTAATGTAAGTTAATCATACATAACTTAAATATTTCAAGTACAATTAATTACCTTATATCAATTTTACAGTTTTTTCCCAAAAATAATGGGGGTCCCTTTGGACCCCTCGGGGTCTATATAGGTCCGCCCCTGCTTAGATATAGTAATGTTTGTCACGTACTCACATTTTTAATAGTATTTTAAAATTTTAAAGTGAAGGGGAGTAGCTGTGAGGGGGTCGAAAAAGAACGAGGCTAATGCATGACCTCGTCCCTCGTGGACGTGACGTTTCTTTTTGTCAAATCACGTGTAATTGGATTTCCTGTGAGTTTACACCCAATTGACTAGTAATATAGGAGTCGCCATTCAGTAACGACAATGAGAAAACTGACAAAACCCGGTTATCATGACATAAAGGGACTGCAATTATGTTTGACCACGACGGCCATAGGTTCCCTTGTGATCCCTGGTGTGGGGATCGCTCAACGTACACCCGCAGGGTAGAGATTGAGGGTTCGGGGGACTGTAACTACCGAGAGGAGTACTCGCTCTTCGATAACTCCAGAGGAAGGATATACTTACTAGCTCAGCATAAATAATTGAAGGGACATGCATTAACTATTAAACTAATCTGAATTGATTTTAGCAATATGCAACACATAATACTAGATCGATCGTGATTACCTTGTTTAGATTGATTTAAGGGACCTAGCATGATGGTTCAATTGTCCAAGATATTATCTTTGTTAGGCGTGATAGAACAATCAGATTAATAATTTAACAGTTTTATAAAAGGGCGAGGAAAGCGATTAAATCATGCGAAGGGACACATTACGACGCACCCTTGAGAGGTGCGTCACGGTTCTCAGAAAACTAACCACTTTGGCTTTGCTATTTCTCCTTTTGTTTAACGAATCTCAAGTTTCCGGGCTTAATTCTTCAGCTACAAGGGACAGGATACGTTCTGTTCGATTTTTGGATCGATTGCGACAGAACGCGGGATCAATTTCGCAGCGTGAGGCTTAGGCTTAGGGGTTGGAGTCAATACTCAGAATATGAATAGTCTGTGTTGGTTTCACGTCGAATTTGGGGCTGTATTTATAGAAAAGAGTTCGTGGAAAGATAGAATTTTAGAGCACTAGTCCAAGAAGAATTAGGAGAGAACACGTACCCAGGTAATTTCAGCGCCCAAGGCTAGGCGCCGAAGATTTCGGCGCCCAGAGCCAGGCGTTGAAAATAGGGTATGGGCCGTATTTCCTTGTCAGATTTGGACTCGTGGAATACGGAGTCTTTGAGAATTATCCGAGTCTTTTAGTGCGTATTAACTTTATGACAGAATGCGTCTGGGCCCGTTACGAACTCTAGGTTCGTTAGGATTTTAATTAATACGTAACTCTTATTTTCGAGCTATACTAGGAACAGGATTCCTCTTGCAAATTATATCTCTTTTAGGATTTATGTTGGAGTGCAACACCTAATTCTGACAGGTTTCTATCTTTTATGTCTTGCCACTTTTAGCAACTACCCGTTACGGCAGTTACTATTTTTAGCAGGTTTCTATAAATAGAAGGTTCGGGTGAAATGAAAAGGGTGATTTGAGATTCGTTATTTTATAGGAGATGCGTTGCCAAGCGGAGATTTACGTTCTCATCATGGAACCTTCCCTTTCGGGAATGGGGACAAAAGTAGGTGGGAACAGGTTGGAGCCATTATTTTGTGTCAACCTCTACAGTTAGCCCCCACTTTGACTGAGTCTCGGGATTAGACGATGGTCAAAGTACTGGACGGAGTGCGTCACACAAGCCATAGTGTATGTGACTTGTTTTGCGAGGGTCTCACGAGCCCCCGAGTGATAACATTTGACTTAAGGGTCACCACTTGAAGTGTCGACATATCCCTCACGTGTCATTGGGATTTGTCAACGGATAGTATAGAAACTCCCTCACTTTGTCATTGGAAGTATCTAAAGATGTGTAGAAACTCCCTCACTTTGTCATTGGAAGTAGCTACAGATGTTTTCGAAATCAAAGCTATAAAGTGTAATTGGGCCTGGCCAAGCCCAATCACGAGGTAAAATGTTTTTTAAAGATTCTCATTTTCAGGGTTAGCTAAACGAGAAAACCCCCTTGTTTTTATGGGACGTAACCCGAAGGAAAATCCAGCACATCGTTCTTTTTTGGAAAAACGGAAAACCAATCCTTTAATTTTTGGAAAAAGGGAAAACCGATCCTTTAATTTATGGAAAAAGGGAAAACCGAAAAAAAGTTATCGCTACGGCGACTAAGGACCTGCGCGGTTAGTGGCGCAGACCCCGCCGGCTAAAGATGGCGAGCCTGTCCGCTGAGGGTGGACACCCCATCCAATAGAAGTGGACGAATCTATTTTGAAATTTGTTTGTATTTTTGAAAATAAGGACCTACGCGGTTTGTGACGTAGACCCCGCCGGCTGAAGATGGCGAGCCTGTTTTTTGTTTTTGAAGATTTTTTCGAAAACTGAGGACCTGCGTGATTAGTAACACAGACCCCGCCGGCTGAAGATGGCGAGCCTATTTTGAATTTCTTACTTTCTTTTCATTTTGCCTATATATATTTTTTTTAAAATAAAAAAAGCTTCTGTGATTACAACCTGTTGGTGGGTCACAATATTTCTTGATTAGGTGTATCCTATAAGTGGGCCCACACTGTTGCTTTTAAAGTATGTGTCAACTTTGTAGCTTTACCACTGTAGCTGCATTCCCTTGATTCTGTAAGCTCTATGTTGCCGCTATTCCGTAGTCCATTGACTTTATTTTAATTACAGGCCTTTCATTTAGCAAATAGTTGGCCGTCACTATTGTTTAAAGTAAACGTTTTTAGCCCTTGTGCAGGAAATTGCTTTGTTGAACCGCCAAATATTGAAGTTAAGAAATTTTAAGTTAAGTTATTTTTTTAGATCCTATTGAAGTTAAAGTGTAAAATTCCTTCTCCCTTAATTCTTGAATTTATTGTAGGTAATCTCCTAATCATATGAAAGTTAGTTTACTCACGTCGTCTCAGTATTGGATTTTATGTTAACTTTGGAGAATCAGATGCTATAGATTTGTACCTTTCTCATTTGTTTCACTTGTGTAAATCCTTTATTTTTTTCATTTGTTTACATGTTGGTGATAAACTATACATATACTTCGAATTCTTGTCTGGTGGGTCTATTTATAAACGCCTTCAAGAATATAGACAGTTTGGTGAACTTGCAATACGTAGCTTGGTAATCTATAAATTGATGGAATTTATCAAATCCAGAAAAAAAGGGTTCTTGTTCATGTGAATTTATTGAAATTCTGGGGAATTTTTTTGGGCATCTCAAATCCAAACAGTGAATTTGGTTTAAATGTGTTTTTTTGGGAATTGTATATTTGGTTTAAATGTGATTCGATTTTTGTGGGTTTGAGTGATTTGGATCTGGGTGTGATCATTGGTTGATTACTTTTCATGATCTGTAGGGTTTGGAGTTGCAAAAAGCAAATCAGTGGGCTGAATTCAGACTGAGCAGTTGATTGTGTGTGGAAAGGTGAGCAATTTCTCAATTTCATTTATAGAAATGAAAATTTGTTTGTACCTTCATTGTTCCTGGTTATATACCTTATAAGTTCTTATATTGGAAATTTAGAAAGTTGCAATACGTCTCTTCTCATATGTTAAACTGATTGTTGTCATTCATAGTTCATATTGTACAATTCTTTGTTCATAAAATCACTCCCTGCTTCATGTGTATGCCATACTGCTGTCAGTGTCATTTCACAATAACACTGTTTATAGAGCAATTAGCTAGAAAACACTTCTTTTTTTGTTTTTTTTTTGTGATAATCAAATCTGGACAAAGTAGACAACCATATGTAAATCTATAAAATCTTCTACTCATAATTTGTGCTTTAAAATCGACTTGCAAGTGATACAAATAAAATCACTCCAGTTTTCCCAGCTAGATAGATTGTGCACTTTGTAGTGGTGTATCTGCTGTCATTTTACTCTAGAATCTTCGCATAATGTGTGGCATCATGGTTATAGATATGTTTTATCCGGTGAATTTATCAATGAAGTGAAACTTAGTAGTATTTCTCCAAGTTTGATATTATTGGCCATTGCCAACCAATAGAGTGCAACATCCATTAAAATGCATGTGGTGGGTCATATGTCTATCATACCATTCAACAATTGAACAACAACGGAGTTTTGGGAGCTCCTGACGGTGTTAACTGTATTCTTTTGAGGTTCAAAACATTTTCCATATGCTTATGGTGTTCTTGATTTCTTAAATTCAGGGTTATGCAGGTAAAAATTGTGGGATTTAGAATCGGGATTTCTGTAAATGAAGATGTTGGGTTTAATACTTTAGGATCGAGAATTAATCCTACGGGTGATGTGATGATGGTGTTTCTGCTGGATTTAGTTTGGAGTACATAAATGTTAGTGAAATTTAATAGGTTGGGTTATGATTTTATAGGGATTAGGTTGGTAGTCTAAGTATATTTTCTTCCTAAGGTCAAATATCATAGTGGTAAAAATGTGTTTCAGTTGTGGTTGTAATTGGTAAAATTGCCAGATTGTGGCCATAGAGTCTGGATCTCAAATGTGATGATATGGTGGTGTTTAAGCGCCTTAATTACCAACACCTGAGGGTATTTGGAGTAGGTTCTGGAGGAAATAAGTAGATCTTGTAATTGAGTGCGTTTTAACGGGCTTACTCATACGGCAAAGTTATTCCAATACTTCCCACGAATTATCTTGTTTTTATCATTTATACTTAGATACAGGAATTTACAAATGGGGGTCCAATTTTTATTTTTTTATTTGCTTTCTAATTTCTCATATGTGCTCTTTTAGGGTGTTAAAGTTGAGAGGTAAGTAGACGAAATATTAAAAACGTTATAAAAAATACGTGGAGGATTTATGATCTTTAATTTTGGTTTTTCATAACAATAAAACTCAACACTTAGTTCAAATTACAACAATAATTTGGCGCAATTTCAATTTAAAATGAAAAAAATGAGTTTATCATAATTTGAAAGAGATTTACTTTATTACAATAATCGTCACTGAATAAATAGCACACAAAAACATTAATAAGAAAAAGGAACATCGTTCTTAACGCTTATGGGGCATTATGCTGTTATATACGAATGAATTAATTAAGCTTCTAAGTATAAGAAACATGGAACTATAAGTCTATAAAAGTGGAGTATAAAAATACATTATTAGAAGTATATGTTATGGAAATTGCAAAACTTTTTTGAAGAAAAAATAACAATACTTTTTTTTTTTTTGTAAAAGCAAAATCATGAATCATTATAGGAAAAAATAAAATTAAAAAGGGATGACGGAAAAACGACTTGTAAAAGGAAAAGGAGAAAAAGTAAACATGAAGAATTTAGATGATTGACTAAGGACAAGTAAAAAACAAAAAGAAGGGGGGATAAAAAATCAAATTTAGCCTCCCATTAAGAGGAATCGAACCCTGGCTCCATGTGTGGCATAGTATTCAAGCAACCATTATGCTACAAGTATATTTCATTGTCATTAATGTAAGTTAATCATACATAACTTAAATATTTCAAGTACAATTAATTACCTTATATCAATTTTACAGTTTTTTCCCAAAAATAATGGGGGTCCCTTTGGACCCCTCGGGGTCTATATAGGTCCGCCCCTGCTTAGATATAGTAATGTTTGTCACGTACTCACATTTTTAATAGTATTTTAAAATTTTAAAGTGAAGGGGAGTAGCTGTGAGGGGGTCGAAAAAGAACGAGGCTAATGCATGACCTCGTCCCTCGTGGACGTGACGTTTCTTTTTGTCAAATCACGTGTAATTGGATTTCCTGTGAGTTTACACCCAATTGACTAGTAATATAGGAGTCGCCATTCAGTTTTTAACGACAATGAGAAAACTGACAAAACCCGGTTATCATGACATAAAGGGACTGCAATTATGTTTGACCACGACGGCCATAGGTTCCCTTGTGATCCCTGGTGTGGGGATCGCTCAACGTACACCCGCAGGGTAGAGATTGAGGGTTCGGGGGACTGTAACTACCGAGAGGAGTACTCGCTCTTCGATAACTCCAGAGGAAGGATATACTTACTAGCTCAGCATAAATAATTGAAGGGACATGCATTAACTATTAAACTAATCTGAATTGATTTTAGCAATATGCAACACATAATACTAGATCGATCGTGATTACCTTGTTTAGATTGATTTAAGGGACCTAGCATGATGGTTCAATTGTCCAAGATATTATCTTTGTTAGGCGTGATAGAACAATCAGATTAATAATTTAACAGTTTTATAAAAGGGCGAGGAAAGCGATTAAATCATGCGAAGGGACACATTACGACGCACCCTTGAGAGGTGCGTCACGGTTCTCAGAAAACTAACCACTTTGGCTTTGCTATTTCTCCTTTTGTTTAACGAATCTCAAGTTTCCGGGCTTAATTCTTCAGCTACAAGGGACAGGATACGTTCTGTTCGATTTTTGGATCGATTGCGACAGAACGCGGGATCAATTTCGCAGCGTGAGGCTTAGGCTTAGGGGTTGGAGTCAATACTCAGAATATGAATAGTCTGTGTTGGTTTCACGTCGAATTTGGGGCTGTATTTATAGAAAAGAGTTCGTGGAAAGATAGAATTTTAGAGCACTAGTCCAAGAAGAATTAGGAGAGAACACGTACCCAGGTAATTTCAGCGCCCAAGGCTAGGCGCCGAAGATTTCGGCGCCCAGAGCCAGGCGTTGAAAATAGGGTATGGGCCGTATTTCCTTGTCAGATTTGGACTCGTGGAATACGGAGTCTTTGAGAATTATCCGAGTCTTTTAGTGCGTATTAACTTTATGACAGAATGCGTCTGGGCCCGTTACGAACTCTAGGTTCGTTAGGATTTTAATTAATACGTAACTCTTATTTTCGAGCTATACTAGGAACAGGATTCCTCTTGCAAATTATATCTCTTTTAGGATTTATGTTGGAGTGCAACACCTAATTCTGACAGGTTTCTATCTTTTATGTCTTGCCACTTTTAGCAACTACCCGTTACGGCAGTTACTATTTTTAGCAGGTTTCTATAAATAGAAGGTTCGGGTGAAATGAAAAGGGTGATTTGAGATTCGTTATTTTATAGGAGATGCGTTGCCAAGCGGAGATTTACGTTCTCATCATGGAACCTTCCCTTTCGGGAATGGGGACAAAAGTAGGTGGGAACAGGTTGGAGCCATTATTTTGTGTCAACCTCTACAGTTAGCCCCCACTTTGACTGAGTCTCGGGATTAGACGATGGTCAAAGTACTGGACGGAGTGCGTCACACAAGCCATAGTGTATGTGACTTGTTTTGCGAGGGTCTCACGAGCCCCCGAGTGATAACATTTGACTTAAGGGTCACCACTTGAAGTGTCGACATATCCCTCACGTGTCATTGGGATTTGTCAACGGATAGTATAGAAACTCCCTCACTTTGTCATTGGAAGTATCTAAAGATGTGTAGAAACTCCCTCACTTTGTCATTGGAAGTAGCTACAGATGTTTTCGAAATCAAAGCTATAAAGTGTAATTGGGCCTGGCCAAGCCCAATCACGAGGTAAAATGTTTTTTAAAGATTCTCATTTTCAGGGTTAGCTAAACGAGAAAACCCCCTTGTTTTTATGGGACGTAACCCGAAGGAAAATCCAGCACATCGTTCTTTTTTGGAAAAACGGAAAACCAATCCTTTAATTTTTGGAAAAAGGGAAAACCGATCCTTTAATTTTTGGAAAAAGGGAAAACCGAAAAAAAGTTATCGCTACGGCGACTAAGGACCTGCGCGGTTAGTGGCGCAGACCCCGCCGGCTAAAGATGGCGAGCCTGTCCGCTGAGGGTGGACACCCCATCCAATAGAAGTGGACGAATCTATTTTGAAATTTGTTTGTATTTTTGAAAATAAGGACCTACGCGGTTTGTGACGTAGACCCCGCCGGCTGAAGATGGCGAGCCTGTTTTTTGTTTTTGAAGATTTTTTCGAAAACTGAGGACCTGCGTGATTAGTAACACAGACCCCGCCGGCTGAAGATGGCGAGCCTATTTTGAATTTCTTACTTTCTTTTCATTTTGCCTATATATATTTTTTTTAAAATAAAAAAAGCTTCTGTGATTACAACCTGTTGGTGGGTCACAATATTTCTTGATTAGGTGTATCCTATAAGTGGGCCCACACTGTTGCTTTTAAAGTATGTGTCAACTTTGTAGCTTTACCACTGTAGCTGCATTCCCTTGATTCTGTAAGCTCTATGTTGCCGCTATTCCGTAGTCCA
The DNA here is from genome assembly GCF_020520425.1 of Spinacia oleracea. Taxonomy (NCBI): domain Eukaryota; kingdom Viridiplantae; phylum Streptophyta; class Magnoliopsida; order Caryophyllales; family Amaranthaceae; genus Spinacia; species Spinacia oleracea. Next base: position 4,416,287 of record NC_079487.1, on the reverse strand, counting down.
TTGACTTTATTTTAATTACAGGCCTTTCATTTAGCAAATAGTTGGCCGTCACTATTGTTTAAAGTAAACGTTTTTAGCCCTTGTGCAGGAAATTGCTTTGTTGAACCGCCAAATATTGAAGTTAAGAAATTGTAAGTTAAGTTATTTTTTTAGATCCTATTGAAGTTAAAGTGTAAAATTCCTTCTCCCTTAATTCTTGAATTTATTGTAGGTAATCTCCTAATCATATGAAAGTTAGTTTACTCACGTCGTCTCAGTATTGGATTTTATGTTAACTTTGGAGAATCAGATGCTATAGATTTGTACCTTTCTCATTTGTTTCACTTGTGTAAATCCTTTATTTTTTTCATTTGTTTACATGTTGGTGATAAACTATACATATACTTCGAATTCTTGTCTGGTGGGTCTATTTATAAACGCCTTCAAGAATATAGACAGTTTGGTGAACTTGCAATACGTAGCTTGGTAATCTATAAATTGATGGAATTTATCAAATCCAGAAAAAAAGGGTTCTTGTTCATGTGAATTTATTGAAATTCTGGGGAATTTTTTTGGGCATCTCAAATCCAAACAGTGAATTTGGTTTAAATGTGTTTTTTTGGGAATTGTATATTTGGTTTAAATGTGATTCGATTTTTGTGGGTTTGAGTGATTTGGATCTGGGTGTGATCATTGGTTGATTACTTTTCATGATCTGTAGGGTTTGGAGTTGCAAAAAGCAAATCAGTGGGCTGAATTCAGACTGAGCAGTTGATTGTGTGTGGAAAGGTGAGCAATTTCTCAATTTCATTTATAGAAATGAAAATTTGTTTGTACCTTCATTGTTCCTGGTTATATACCTTATAAGTTCTTATATTGGAAATTTAGAAAGTTGCAATACGTCTCTTCTCATATGTTAAACTGATTGTTGTCATTCATAGTTCATATTGTACAATTCTTTGTTCATAAAATCACTCCCTGCTTCATGTGTATGCCATACTGCTGTCAGTGTCATTTCACAATAACACTGTTTATAGAGCAATTAGCTAGAAAACACTTCTTTTTTTGTTTTTTTTTTTTGTGATAATCAAATCTGGACAAAGTAGACAACCATATGTAAATCTATAAAATCTTCTACTCATAATTTGTGCTTTAAAATCGACTTGCAAGTGATACAAATAAAATCACTCCAGTTTTCCCAGCTAGATAGATTGTGCACTTTGTAGTGGTGTATCTGCTGTCATTTTACTCTAGAATCTTCGCATAATGTGTGGCATCATGGTTATAGATATGTTTTATCCGGTGAATTTATCAATGAAGTGAAACTTAGTAGTATTTCTCCAAGTTTGATATTATTAGCCATTGCCAACCAATAGAGTGCAACATCCATTAAAATGCATGTGGTGGGTCATATGTCTATCATACCATTCAACAATTGAACAACAACGGAGTTTTGGGAGCTCCTGACGGTGTTAACTGTATTCTTTTGAGGTTCAAAACATTTTCCATATGCTTATGGTGTTCTTGATTTCTTAAATTCAGGGTTATGCAGGTAAAAATTGTGGGATTTAGAATCGGGATTTCTGTAAATGAAGATGTTGGGTTTAATACTTTAGGATCGAGAATTAATCCTACGGGTGATGTGATGATGGTGTTTCTGCTGGATTTAGTTTGGAGTACATAAATGTTAGTGAAATTTAATAGGTTGGGTTATGATTTTATAGGGATTAGGTTGGTAGTCTAAGTATATTTTCTTCCTAAGGTCAAATATCATAGTGGTAAAAATGTGTTTCAGTTGTGGTTGTAATTGGTAAAATTGCCAGATTGTGGCCATAGAGTCTGGATCTCAAATGTGATGATATGGTGGTGTTTAAGCGCCTTAATTACCAACACCTGAGGGTATTTGGAGTAGGTTCTGGAGGAAATAAGTAGATCTTGTAATTGAGTGCGTTTTAACGGGCTTACTCATACGGCAAAGTTATTCCAATACTTCCCACGAATTATCTTGTTTTTATCATTTATACTTAGATACAGGAATTTACAAATGGGGGTCCAATTTTTATTTTTTTATTTGCTTTCTAATTTCTCATATGTGCTCTTTTAGGGTGTTAAAGTTGAGAGGTAAGTAGACGAAATATTAAAAACGTTATAAAAAATACGTGGAGGATTTATGATCTTTAATTTTGGTTTTTCATAACAATAAAACTCAACACTTAGTTCAAATTACAACAATAATTTGGCGCAATTTCAATTTAAAATGAAAAAAATGAGTTTATCATAATTTGAAAGAGATTTAATTTATTACAATAATCGTCACTGAATAAATAGCACACAAAAACATTAATAAGAAAAAGGAACATCGTTCTTAACGCTTATGGGGCATTATGCTGTTATATACGAATGAATTAATTAAGCTTCTAAGTATAAGAAACATGGAACTATAAGTCTATAAAAGTGGAGTATAAAAATACATTATTAGAAGTATATGTTATGGAAATTGCAAAACTTTTTTGAAGAAAAAATAACAATACTTTTTTTTTTTTTGTAAAAGCAAAATCATGAATCATTATAGGAAAAAATAAAATTAAAAAGGGATGACGGAAAAACGACTTGTAAAAGGAAAAGGAGAAAAAGTAAACATGAAGAATTTAGATGATTGACTAAGGACAAGTAAAAAACAAAAAGAGGGGGGGATAAAAAATCAAATTTAGCCTCCCATTAAGAGGAATCGAACCCTGGCTCCATGTGTGGCATAGTATTCAAGAAACCATTATGCTACAAGTATATTTCATTGTCATTAATGTAAGTTAATCATACATAACTTAAATATTTCAAGTACAATTAATTACCTTATATCAATTTTACAGTTTTTTCCCAAAAATAATGGGGGTCCCTTTGGACCCCTCGGGGTCTATATAGGTCCGCCCCTGCTTAGATATAGTAATGTTTGTCACGTACTCACATTTTTAATAGTATTTTAAAATTTTAAAGTGAAGGGGAGTAGCTGTGAGGGGGTCGAAAAAGAACGAGGCTAATGCATGACCTCGTCCCTCGTGGACGTGACGTTTCTTTTTGTCAAATCACGTGTAATTGGATTTCCTGTGAGTTTACACCCAATTGACTAGTAATATAGGAGTCGCCATTCAGTTTTTAACGACAATGAGAAAACTGACAAAACCCGGTTATCATGACATAAAGGGACTGCAATTATGTTTGACCACGACGGCCATAGGTTCCCTTGTGATCCCTGGTGTGGGGATCGCTCAACGTACACCCGCAAGGTAGAGATTGAGGGTTCGGGGGACTGTAACTACCGAGAGGAGTACTCGCTCTTCGATAACTCCAGAGGAAGGATATACTTACTAGCTCAGTATAAATAATTGAAGGGACATGCATTAACTATTAAACTAATCTGAATTGATTTTAGCAATATGCAACACATAATACTAGATCGATCGTGATTACCTTGTTTAGATTGATTTAAGGGACCTAGCATGATGGTTCAATTGTCCAAGATATTATCTTTGTTAGGCGTGATAGAACAATCAGATTAATAATTTAACAGTTTTATAAAAGGGCGAGGAAAGCGATTAAATCATGCGAAGGGACACATTACGACGCACCCTTGAGAGGTGCGTCACGGTTCTCAGAAAACTAACCACTTTGGCTTTGCTATTTCTCCTTTTGTTTAACGAATCTCAAGTTTCCGGGCTTAATTCTTCAGCTACAAGGGACAGGATACGTTCTGTTCGATTTTTGGATCGATTGCGACAGAACGCGGGATCAATTTCGCAGCGTGAGGCTTAGGCTTAGGGGTTGGAGTCAATACTCAGAATATGAATAGTCTGTGTTGGTTTCACGTCGAATTTGGGGCTGTATTTATAGAAAAGAGTTCGTGGAAAGATAGAATTTTAGAGCACTAGTCCAAGAAGAATTAGGAGAGAACACGTACCCAGGTAATTTCAGCGCCCAAGGCTAGGCGCCGAAGATTTCGGCGCCCAGAGCCAGGCGTTGAAAATAGGGTATGGGCCGTATTTCCTTGTCAGATTTGGACTCGTGGAATACGGAGTCTTTGAGACTTATCCGAGTCTTTTAGTGCGTATTAACTTTATGACAGAATGCGTCTGGGCCCGTTACGAACTCTAGGTTCGTTAGGATTTTAATTAATACGTAACTCTTATTTTCGAGCTATACTAGGAACAGGATTCCTCTTGCAAATTATATCTCTTTTAGGATTTATGTTGGAGTGCAACACCTAATTCTGACAGGTTTCTATCTTTTATGTCTTGCCACTTTTAGCAACTACCCGTTACGGCAGTTACTATTTTTAGCAGGTTTCTATAAATAGAAGGTTCGGGTGAAATGAAAAGGGTGATTTGAGATTCGTTATTTTATAGGAGATGCGTTACCAAGCGGAGATTTACGTTCTCATCATGGAACCTTCCCTTTCGGGAATGGGGACAAAAGTAGGTGGGAACAGGTTGGAGCCATTATTTTGTGTCAACCTCTACAGTTAGCCCCCACTTTGACTGAGTCTCGGGATTAGACGATGGTCAAAGTACTGGACGGAGTGCGTCACACAAGCCATAGTGTATGTGACTTGTTTTGCGAGGGTCTCACGAGCCCCCGAGTGATAACATTTGACTTAAGGGTCATCACTTGAAGTGTCGACATATCCCTCACGTGTCATTGGGATTTGTCAACGGATAGTATAGAAACTCCCTCACTTTGTCATTGGAAGTATCTAAAGATGTGTAGAAACTCCCTCACTTTGTCATTGGAAGTAGCTACAGATGTTTTCGAAATCAAAGCTATAAAGTGTAATTGGGCCTGGCCAAGCCCAATCACGAGGTAAAATGTTTTTTAAAGATTCTCATTTTCAGGGTTAGCTAAACGAGAAAACCCCCTTGTTTTTATGGGACGTAACCCGAAGGAAAATCCAGCACATCGTTCTTTTTTGGAAAAACGGAAAACCAATCCTTTAATTTTTGGAAAAAGGGAAAACCGATCCTTTAATTTTTGGAAAAAGGGAAAACCGAAAAAAAGTTATCGCTACGGCGACTAAGGACCTGCGCGGTTAGTGGCGCAGACCCCGCCGGCTAAAGATGGCGAGCCTGTCCGCTGAGGGTGGACACCCCATCCAATAGAAGTGGACGAATCTATTTTGAAATTTGTTTGTATTTTTGAAAATAAGGACCTACGCGGTTTGTGTCGTAGACCCCGCCGGCTGAAGATGGCGAGCCTGTTTTTTGTTTTTGAAGATTTTTTCGAAAACTGAGGACCTGCGTGATTAGTAACACAGACCCCGCCGGCTGAAGATGGCGAGCCTATTTTGAATTTCTTACTTTCTTTTCATTTTGCCTATATATATTTTTTTTAAAATAAAAAAAGCTTCTGTGATTACAACCTCTTGGTGGGTCACAATATTTCCTGATTAGGTGTATCCTATAAGCGAGACTGTCTTTGATTACCTGAGTTCGGACGCCCAGGCTTTGGTGAGGGAGAGTTCGTTGTTCCCGCTGGTTGAGACTTTCTGGGAGATACTGCGACTCAACATCTCCCTATCTTTTCTGCGGTCGTTCATGAGGTGGTGGTGGGATACCACCAACAGTTTCCACTTTCCTTGGGGTGACATGACGATTACTCCCGAGGACTACACTGCTTTGACGGGCTTGACCTTTACAGGGATCCCCGTTCGTCTGAGGTCAGATGGCCCGCTGCCGACTGTTGCTGAGGGTTCTAGGCTCATGGGCTCATGGCTGGGTCAGAGATTGCCTTCGTACCAGGCCCGTGGGATTCCCTATGCTGACTTGATGTAGGGCCTGGAGCGTGGGGTGGAGGAGTCGCCTTTGAGACAGGCCCGGCTGTTCTACCTCCATTTTATCACTTCCACTTTTCTGTCGGATCCTATCGACACCTTTGACCCGAGGTGGATAGGCTTGGTGGAGCACGTGTCTTTGCTAGGCGATTACTGCTGGGTCGATTTGGGCTATGCGACGCTCGTAGGCCATATGAGTTTGGCGGTGCGAGACTCGGACCCGCGTAGACATCACTTTGTGATTGCATTGGCGGGAGTGTCGCGTTTGATTGAGGTATGTGCCTAGCTCTCCTTTTTTCTTTCTTGCCTTATTGGGCTTTTTTGATGTATTTTTTTTTCTTTTATAGCTGTGGGCCTTCGAGCATTTGCCTTGGCTGGCTCCCCGAAAGGAGCAAAGGCCTTGGGAGTACCTTGCCGGTCGTTGGGGTTGGAAGAAGAAGCTGACGGCGCGTCCGCCACCCGATACCGTGTGGGATCTTATCCGGGACGGGAACCCCGAGCATGTGAAGCCCTTTTTCTTTATCTCGTTTCTTATCATTCATTTATTGTTTCTGTGTGCGAGATTTGATTGTGTGTGTATTCACAAAACAGGTGGTCTGGACCCCATGGCTCTCTTTTAGGGGAGCATACGCTTCGGTCAGGGATAGTTATGCCCTGAGCCAGATGCGGGTTTTGTTTATTGGCCGTCGTGACCCTGTCTGGTACCTAGGAGAGCGGGTACGTATGCAGACCGTCGGAGTCTTTTCGGTGCCTCAGCCTCCACCCGCGACCATGCTGTCTACCCGTTCGATAGGCGAGGCCTGGAGGGTTCATTCGAGGACGGGCGTGCAGGCAACGGAGTTGGTGATAGCGGGAGCTAGCTATCATCAGTTCATCCTGGATTCTCTTCGTCTCCCGGAGCCCGGCGCTGTAAGTTGCTCTTTTTTATTTTTTGCAGTGTTTTCATGTTCGTGCCCATGTGTTTATATTTATCGTGTTTTGTGCAGGAGCATCTTGACCCTTTGTTAGGGGGATGGGTGCCTCCCGATGCTCGGATCTCATATATTGGGGAGAGTGGATCCGAGGTTGTGGAGACTGTCCCGGAAGGCCGGGTTTTCCATGCTCCGCTCCCTGAGGGAGTACAGGCGGTATGCACCTTTCATTTATGCATCTTTCTTATTTTTTTCTGTTTTCTTTTGTTACTGACATTCCCATTTCAGGTTCCGGCCCGTACGGCCAATGCGATGGTGGGGGTGATCAACCGGTTGAAGTCCGCGTTGGTTCGGGCCCGATCTGCACTTTCTTGCAGGAGCCCCCGCTCTACTCAGGTAATGTGCGGGTTTTTTTTTATCTGTACCTTTTATTTGGCTTTCTGTCACTCACTTTCCCTTTTTGTTTCTGCAGACAGGGACCGGACGAGCCGGGGCCGATGACGCGGGACCGTCGGGATTCGGGGGACGCGGCCCTGAGGAGAGAGAGCGGGCACGGCACTCGCCCCTACGGCATCGCCGTTCTGATGTGGGGGTGAGTTCTTCTGGGGAGAGGTCCGAGCCGGAGCGTAGGCGACGTTCCGTGTCGGTGGCTCGAGAGCCCAGCCCCGAGTTGTAGCCGCAGCCTCAGTGTTAGGCAACTCTGGCTGGGGGTCCTCACACTATGGGGGGTGGAGCGGATGGACTGGCGAGGCTTGGAGGCATGAAGCCGAGGGTGAGTCTTAGGCTTACCTCCTCTTTTGTATTTATTCATTCTTGTATTTCACATGTATATATGTTTTATTTATTTTTGCGAATCTTTGGTGCAAGAATGTTTGAGCCTTCCATGGGCTTGCGAGGTTGCCTTTATCAAATGAGGTCTCAACACATAGCATTATGACGGTACCAGGTTTCTAAACCAACGACGAATTTTGAAAAAGAAAGAATTCCATATATTGTTTTCAATAGAAAAAATGAGTTCATACAAGAGTGCACACATATTTAGACTAGCCGACTACTTGGGGGGTATTACATATGTATGTTTTCTTATGTCTACATTTGGGGGTTCCGTTTTTTTCCGACTCGTGCCATACTCCTTTGTTGGGCTTGCTCCTGAAATATTTTTTCACGGTTTCGCTTTTTGTTCTATTTAGCCTTGCTCGTGCATGGGTTAGGGTATAGTTCCCTTTGTAATATCTTTTCCTCTCGATGTGTTCCATGACTTTATTATTATTATTTTTTATTGGACCGAATCCTTGGTAAAGATTGCCTACGTATCTTGTCAGAATCAGGTCGCGCGTAGTTCTAGCTATATGTTTTTTTTTTTTGAAAGGGGTGTTCATTACACGTCTGCTACCCCCCCAAGTGTTCGTGGTTCTTTTGATGATCCGAAAAAGGAGTGCGGACACTTGTAGAAGCGGGAGGATTGGTGGCAGGAGAGAATGACGCCCAAGCATGAGCGTTGGAAAGATCGGCGCCCAGGCCTGGGCGTGAAAAATAACAGCGCCCAGCCCTGGGCGTTGAAACTGTGTTCTTTGCGAGTTTTTCGCCCTTTCTACTTTAGCGAGTCTTTATGCCGTTCGGTTAGAGTAATGCGCAGAATGCTTGCTTATGAGTTTAATGTGTATTATTAGATGCCTTAACTCCGGACTGAACTTTAATAAATATAGTACTTTTTCAATTGGTCTAAATTCGTGAGATTAGCGAATTCCGCTCCATCTATGTCAGCCAGTTGGACCGCTCCGCCAGGTAGGATAGTCTTTACAAAGTATGGTCCGGTCCAATTAGGCCGGAATTTTCCTCCGGGGTCCGTGGTAGGTGCACGGACCTCTTTTAACACGAAATCACCTTCTTTGATATTTCGAGGTTTGACTCTTTTGTTGAATTGCCTTGCGATACGCTTTTGATACACTTGCACGTGATGTAAAGCTCTCAACCTCCGTTCGTCTAAAAGAACGAGCTCGTCGTACCTAGCTTGAACCCAATCGGTCTCGGGCAGCTTGCTTTCTAGGACGATCCGGAGGGAGGGAATTTCCAACTTGATCGGTTGAACTGCTTCCATTTCGTATACCAAGGAGTAGGGTGTTACTCCAATGGTGGTGCGGATTGAGGTTCGATAACCCCATAATGTAAAGTGTAATTTGTTGGGCCAATCCTTATAATTTTCGGCCATTTTTTCGATTATGACTTTAATGTTTTTGTTGGCCGCCTCTACCGCGCCGTTCATTTGCGGCCTGTAGGGAGAGGATTTATGGTGTTTGACATGATATTTTTCGAGCAGGTCTTGGACTTCGGCCCTAAAGTGGGAACCTTGGTCGCTTGTGATTTCATGTGGAACGCCGTAATGACATAATATGTTCTTTTCTAGGAACCGAGCTACATGCTTGGCCGTTAATTTTGCGTAGGAGACTGCCTCTACCCATTTAGTGAAGTAGTCAATTGCGACTAAAACTACTCGTGTCCCCCTACGCCTGTGGGTGTTACTTTGCCGATTATATCTATACCCCAGGTAGAAAAGGGCCATGGGGAAGTGAATGTGTATAGTTCTGAGGGAAGTAAGTGGTTAAGGTTACTGAAGATTTGGCATTTTGGGCAAGTTTTCACAAAGTGATGGCAATCGGTTCCATGGTGGTCCAATAATACCCTGAGCGGGATATTTTTCGGGATAGCATTTTGCCGTTCATATGAGGTCCACACACGCCGTTATGGTATTCTTCCATTAGTCTTTGGGCTTGGTTTTGGTGAACACAAAGTAACTTGATTTTATTTGGCGTGTATTTGTACAATTCTCCCAGGATTATGCTATATTGCGACGCGAGGAGGCGTAGGGCCTTTTGTGCTCGCGGGGAGGTGTTTGGGAGGAATTCCCCGCGTGTTTTGTAACGAAGGATGTCCGTATACCATGGTTCTTCTTCGGTGTTTTCAGGTTCGGAGTCTATGGCACAGCAATAAGCCGGCTCTTTTCTTCGTTCGACCCGAAGGGTCATTCCGTCCCATTCATTCGGGATGTTGAGCATTGAAGCTAACTTTGCTAGTGCATCCGCGAATTGGTTGTCGTCTCTTCGTATGTACGTATACTCGATTTTTTCGAATTGCTCAACTATTTGGTCTAAGTGAGCTTGATATTTTGAGAGACTAGTGCTTCGGACCTTCCATCTTTTGGATATATGGTTGATTATTAGGGAAGAATCCCCGAAGACTTGTAGATGTTTGACTCCGAGGCTAACTGCAGCCTCTAGCCCAACTATGCAGGCTTCATATTCGACAGCGTTGTTCGTGGCCTCGAAGTCAAGTTTGACGGAAATTGGTATATGGGCCCCTTCGGGACTGACTAGGAGAACTCCGACACCGCATCCCGTCTCGTATCATCAGAAGTTCCTCGTCGGGGAGGAGGTAAGCTTCCGTGGTTTCCTCGTTCGTAGCATGCTCGGCCAGGAATTCGGCTACCGCTCTTCCTTTGATTGTTTTTTCTGGCATGAATTTTAGGTCGAACTCTGAGAGCATGATTAGCCACCTGGATAGGCGACCGTTTAGAGCGGGCTTTTCGAACATATATTTTAAGGGGTCTAGTTGTGACACTATATGAATGGTGTGGGCCAATAGGTAATGTCTGAGTTTTTTGGACGCCCAGACGAGGGCGAGGCAGGTTTTCTCAAGTTCTGTATATCTCGTCTCGTACTGTATGAACTTCTTGCTCAAGTAGTAGATGGCTCGCTCGGATCCATGTACACACTGTGAGAGCATAGCTCCCGTTGCAGTATCTGTGACGGTTAGGTATAGGCGTAAAGGGATTCCAGGCAAAGGAGGGGAAAGGACGGGTGGTTTGCTTAGATATTCTTTGATTTTATCGAAGGCAATTTGGCATTGTTCATCCCATTCGGCTTTTTCTTCTTTTCTTAATTTTTTGAATATTGGCTCACAAGTCATAGTAAGCTTGGAAATGAACCTACTAATGTATTGCAGCTTTCCTAGGAAGCCCCTTATCTGTTTTTCAGTTTTTGGTGGGGGCATTTCGGTAATGGCTTTAATCTTGGATGGGTCAATCTCGATTCCCCGCGTACTAACTACATATCCTAGTAATTTACCAGAGGTTACCCCGAACACACATTTTTGTGGGTTTAGTCTCATGTTATATTTCAAGATTCGGGTGAAGAACTTTCTAAGTGCCGGGAGATGACCGTGCCGGTCTTTAGATTTGACGATCATGTCGTCTACATAGACCTCGATTTCTTTGTGTATCATGTCATGGAGTAACGTGGTGGCTGTTCTTTGATAGGTGGCCCCCGCGTTTTTCAAACCAAAAGGCATTACAGTGTAGCAATATGTACCCCAAGGGGTAATGAAGGTTGTTTTTTCCATGTCTTCTTCTGCCATAAGTATTTGGTTATATCCTGCGTACCCATCCATAAAGGAGAGAAGTGCATGTTCCGCGGTGTTGTCTACCAATATGTCAATGTGAGGTAGAGGGAAGTCATCTTTGGGACTGGCTTTGTTGAGATCTCGAAAGTCTACGCACATTCGCACTCGTCCATCTTTTTTAGCTACGGGGACAATATTGGCCACCCATTCTGGGTAGTTGGAGACTTTTATGAAGCCGACGTCTAATTGTTTAGTAACTTCTTCTTTTATTTTCAAGGCTATCTCTGGTTTGAGCCGCCGTAGCTTTTGTTTTACTGGCGTCATTTTGGGATCTAGCGGAATCTTATGCTCAGCGATTTCTCGATCTATAACGGGCATGTCTTTGTAGGACCAAGCGAAGACACCCTCGAATTCCCGTAAAGTGGAGATTAGATGGGTTTTCTAAGTGGGAGTTAAGGTGAGGCCGATTTTAATGAATTTAGGATTTTCTTATGTTCCAATATTTACCGATTCTGTGTCCTCAACTATAGGAGTTTTGAGTTCTTGTTCATTTACAGCTTTTATTAATTCGGTACATTCCTCTTCTGGCTTTTTTTCGTGCTCATTAGTGGTGAGGCATTCTGCATTACCACTCAGATTTTTAAGCGGCATATACTCGAAAGTTTTGTTTATCTCATTAAAGTCATGAAGCATTACATCAAAAAGATCTCCCGGAGTGGATATTTCCGGGTCTAAACTAGTTTTGGGAGGGGTTACAATTTTGTTAGGTTCGGACTCGGAGTCGGACTCGGATTCAGACTCTAATTCTTCGTACATTGGGCCCTCTCCCGCGGATATCTTGAACTTCATTCCACGAGCATTAGTCCATTTGAAGGTCTTGCGCCACCCTCGTTGGATTTGGTCGACCTTTAAGGGTGATGGAGCAATCAGTTTAGTGGGATCGAATAATTCATCTTGAAGGGCCAATGCCATAATTTCTGTTTCGTTCCTTGCTCTTTTCTTTTCTAACCCAAATAATAGCCCGAAAGCATGTGAGTTGGGGAGCGTTGTTGGCATAGCGTGGTTCTTTGAGGCGAGTGGCCTTTGAGAACGTTGAGGGTCGTGTTCCAGAGCATGCATCTCTTGGGTTTGTGCGACCTCTGGGAATAGATGTTTGGGACATGCTACTTCCATTGCGATCCTTGATGGCTATCACGGGTAGGTATTCAGGGGCCCTGCATTGTCGTTGTGGAGTAGAGAGACACATTAGTTTATTTCATGAGTCGGCTTTTAGACATTTTATGACTACCCTTAAGTCGGACTAGTATATTTGGACTATTATGTGTGCACTTTGAACTCTTTATATTTTCGAAAATCTTTGCCCGTGTGACATTCATAATTATTAGCATGCTCGGTTTTGGTGCCGAACATTGTCGTCATAGGAGGCCTAACAACGACACAAGGAGTTATTTATTTTTTTATAAGTCGCTTTTAGAATCGAGTGCCTTTTCATACGCCCTCGCAGCAATTTTCACGAAAAGTTTTTTTTTGCTACGTAATTTTTTTATGCGCGGGCACCGAGGCCGCTGGGCCTGACCAAAAGGCCAGGCAGCAACTTCGGCGCCCAGCGAAGGGCGTTAGAAATAATGGCGCCCAGCCAGGGGCGTTGAAAATGCGTCCCTGGCTGGTCCTCGTCTTCTGTTTGCGTATATCTTTTCGTTTATGCGACTTGATTTTGTGTGCTTGTCTAAGAACGTCCTTTACGCGTTGTGCAGCGTTTGTGGGATTCGTTACGAGCCCTCCTGGTCGTCGCTTATTTTTGTGGCGATCGTTCGGGGTTGCGGAACACGTATCTTGGTATAACTCTTTGGCCAATTGGTTTATGAATGTTTGGGAAATTTTTAAGGTCGTTGGTTTTCTAGCATTATATGTCACACACAATCACATAATTCGCTACACATAACTAACATTACATCATGAGGCAAAATAATAATATGTCATGTTGTTTATGATAGGCTTCTATGGGTAGAATTTGCGCCGGCTTGGTACCGCTTCTATCGCAGATCCAACACATGCCCCGGTCGAGGTAGTGCCTTCAACAGACGAATTTCGCCCAAGAGGCCAATCACGATGTAAGCCAAGGGGGCAAGCACCAATGAAAGGGACCTAGTGGGCGATCGATTGGGTTTGGGACGGGTGTACTACTAGCAAAAAGTGCCGAGTGGACAACATTCAAAGCGTATGTACCCCCGGTTGGCGATGGGTATCCTTAGTCCCAATTCCCGAGATGAAACATCCCAAGGGAGCCAAGATTCGTTATGCGGTTCTATCCGTTCACATTAATATGCTGATTTTCAGGTCGTCCCAACTTGATGGGGAAATAAACGCGGGGTAGGATCGTTTCACCCTTCGGCTATTTTGATTACCTACGAGCACGAGTATTTCCTTCACTATCCCCAGTGGAGTCGCCACTGTGAGGGGGTCGAAAAAGCACGAGGCTAATGCGTGACCTCGTCCCTCGTGGGCGTGACGTTCCTTTTTGTCAAATCAAGTGTAATTGGATTTCCTGTGAGTTTACACCCAATTGACTAGTAATATAGGAGTCGCCATTCAGTTTTTAACGACAATGAGAAAAAATGACAAAACCCGGTTATCGTGACATAAAGGGAATGCAATTATGTTTGACCACGACGGCCATAGGTTCCCTTGTGATCCCTGGTGTGGGGATCGCTCAACGTACACCCGCAGGGTAGAGATTGAGGGTTCGGGGGACTGTAACTACCGAGAGGAGTACTCGCTCTTCGATAACTCCAGAGGCAGGATATCCTTACTAGCTCAGCATAAATAATTGAAGGGACATGCATTAACTATTAAACTAATCTGAATTAATTTTAGCAATATGCAACACATAATACTAGATCGATCGTGATTACCTTGTTTAGATTGATTTAAGGGACCTAGCATGATGGTTCAATTGTCCAAGATATTATCTTTGTTAGGCGTGATAGAACAATCAGATTAATAATTTAACAGTTTTATAAAAGGGCGAGGAAAGCGATTAAATCATGCGAAGGGACACATTACGACCAACCCTTGAGAGGTGCGTCACGGTTCTCAGAAAACTAACCACTTTGGCTTTGCTATTTCTCCTTTTATTTAACGAATCTCAAGTTTCCGGGCTTAATTCTTCAGCTACAAGGGACAGGATACGTTCTGTTTGATTTTTGGATCGATTGCGACAGAACGCGGGATCAATTTCTCAGCGTGAGGCTTAGGCTTAGGGGTTGGAGTCAATACTCAGAATATGAATTGTGTGTGTTGGTTTCACGTCGAATTTGGGGCTGTATTTATAGAAAAGAGTTCGTGGAAAGATAGAATTTTAGAGCACTAATCCAAGAAGAATTAGGAGAGAACACGTACCCAGGTAATTTCAGCGCCCAGGGCTGGGCGCCGAAGATTTCGGCTCCCAGAGCCAGGCGTTGAAAATAGGGTATGGGCCGTATTTCCTTGTCAGATTTGGACTCGTGGAATACGGAGTCTTTGAGACTTATCTGAGTCTTTTAGTGCGTATTAACTTTATGACGGAATGCGTCTGGGCCCGTTACGAACTCTAGGTTCGTTAGGATTTTAATTAATACGTAACTCTTATTTTCGAGCTATACTAGGAACAGGATTCCTCTTGCAAATTATATCTCTTTTAGGATTTAGGTTGGAGTGCAACACCTAATTCTGACAGGTTTCTATCTTTTATGTCTTGCCACTTTTAGTAACTACCCGTTACGGAAGTTACTATTTTTAGCAGGTTTCTATAAATAGCAGGTTCGGGTGAAATGAAAAGGGTGATTTGAGATTCGTTATTTTATAGGAGATGCGTTGCCAAGCGGAGATTTACGTTCTCATCATCGAACCTTCACTTTCGGGAATGGGGACAAAAGTAGGTGTCTACAGTAGCTTCTGAATGTTACATTGTTGATGGATGGTGCTTTTAAGAATATATCTCATGCTTGAAGACTCCGCGTGATGATCTGGTTCCCAATAAGGTTAGGTTGCACTTGTTGTACAGGTACTAATTTCCTTCTTTTATGACAAAATTTTGATTCTAATTATTTCTGAAATGACACACAATGATTATTATTTGCTGCAGAGATACTTCTCACCAGTGGTTTCTTTTGATCACCGGGAGTCAATGATCCCGTCCTTTTAAATTCATCTGTAAGTTTTTTGAATCGAGTCTCTGGCCTCTCTTATCTTTCTGGTACAATTTTTTTGTACTTGTGCCCAACTCAAACTACAGATATAAATGGGCCTCTTATATTGTTATATATTCTTATTCCTACAACAGAGGAAGTAATAAACGGTGGCTATTAGGGAAGGGCTGGTGATGACTAGGGAATTTAAAGTTGATAACTTGAAGTGGAGACAGATGCTCTTTCACATAAAATTATGTTGGTTCATACTCATAATTATCACCATGAATTGGCCAAAGTCTTAATGGTTGCTAACCAGAAAATGCACCTTGTGAGCAAGTGCATACTAAGAGCATAAGTTGCAAGAGCATAAGCTCACTCACTACAAAACCAGACTAGCATCAATATCGCCACTAGCATCAATAAGAGAACCTTTAGGCTTGTTATCCAGGAACTTGTTCAGAAATACCGTAATAAAAGGAACATAGGAGCTTGTCGCTAGGTATTTGACCAAATAGGATCGTCCAGTTCCTATAGAACCTATCACTAAAATACCTCTAGAGGGGGATAGGGCTAAGCGGAGCGAAAAGGGTTTTCCATGAGATGGGAAATGAAAAATATTAGCCCCACACGAGGTTTGTGAATAAGTGATTGTCTGATAATGATCAAGGAATACTCGTCTTTCTGCTAAACAAGATGTATTGAACTCATAATTCATTAGATACTTTTTATGAATGTCAACTAAGTATCGTAAGTAAATTGCTCCCGGTTGTTCAATCAGTTGATAACCAGAGTCATTCTTTAATAAATGATCACTATGAGTCAGACTCAATAGAATTTGATCAATCCTTTTTTCTTTCGTTAAAGTGGAGAACTGAACCAAGAATTTGATCAATCGAATCACTGCTTGCGACCCAGGGTTCTATTTTATCATCAATCCAATCACCGTTCACCCTTTTTCTTTTTCTTATCAATGAATAGATCTCTTTACTTGTATGACTTAGATGTCTCGTATTTCTCGAAAAAGTGATTCGATTAATGGGATTTGGTATGATACTTATGAGATCGAGGATATCGATAAGATTAATATTCAAATATTTTTTCTTAGAACGTATTGATTTGAACCCATAAGCGGGACCGGGACCACCACCCAATAGCATGTTGTCGCCAGAAGCAGAACCCCTTATTTCTTCTAGGGAATCTCCTAATTGTTCTAAAGCAACCAAAAAGAGATTCTTTAACCAGAAGGAATTCAGTTCCGATGTAGGATACCTATCCAGAAGTTTTCGCAACTCAATCATGTATGATGGAATCATCAAAGATTTTACCCTTTCGAACTCTGTCTGTAACTCACTAGAGGCTCGGAAAACAAAGAGAAGATGGGTACGAACGAGATATCCAGCAACAAAAAGAAGGAAAATGATTGAATAGAAGAACTCCCGAACATTTGGCGATACCAGATGTGTCCATATCAGTGGTGACTCATTATTTCGATGAATCATTTCTTCGGGCAGAAGAAGATTATGTAAACACTTACTCGAAATCTCACTTATCAGATTCCATGGTGGAAGACACAATTTTTTCTGAAGAATTCGCCATGATATACCTGATCCGTGCATAATATCATGAAGAATAGATAAAAAAAAAATTGACTGCTACTTAGTATCGGCAATAAGTCTGAAAAAGTATCTAAAAATAGAAAACTTAGATATTTGTACCCTGTCGAAGTAAGGAACCATGGCGTATATGTTTGGAATAGATTCCATTTTGAGAGAGTTGAAAAAGCACTATCTCGTTGAAAGGTTCTATACATCTGCGTTTTCTCAACGCATTTCTTTAGACAAAGACTGTTTTTTCCTCTTTTCCGATAGTAAATATTTCTCAGAACATGGAGTGTAAATAAAACCCATGTTTGAATTGAAATTGAGATACTGATGCAAGTTCTTCTTTTCTGAATCATATAGATTCATATCGGAAAGAGGTTGACAATAAGTTCTTTCAAAATGGACTAGTTGTCCCTCTGTTAGAGGTGTTCCATAAATGTCTGCGATCGAGTAAATAGTTCTACGA
Source organism: Spinacia oleracea (assembly GCF_020520425.1). Taxonomy (NCBI): domain Eukaryota; kingdom Viridiplantae; phylum Streptophyta; class Magnoliopsida; order Caryophyllales; family Amaranthaceae; genus Spinacia; species Spinacia oleracea. Next base: position 4,398,948 of record NC_079487.1, on the reverse strand, counting down.
ACTAATAGATCAGATCGAATTGGAAAATCGTTAGGTAGGAATATGTTAGATACCTGTGAATCGATTGGTGAAATAGTATCTCTCTCCAAAAAAGCATGTTTTTTTTTACCGACACACAAAGAAAATAGTTTGTTGTGAATGAACAAGATATTGAGGAATTGTCTATACGTAAAATCAGAATTATTGATACGGGCCTTTTCCATATAAAAAGGGAATCTTTTGTTACAATAGAAGCAGGAGTGATGTGGATTATTCAAGAATCAATTTGATTTGCTTTATAAAAAGAAGATATCAATGAAATTCTATGAAATGGTTTTACGAGATTCAGCCAATTGTTTTGATCGTGGGATATCATTGAGAAATAGGAATCCGTGTTATCAAAGGATTTCCCGCTATTATTTCTAGTATGGAATGAGTCAATCATCCACTTTGGTATCTCATTGAACAAAAATGGTGATATTGTTCCTCCAATTCTATTAACTTTGTCTACATAGTTTAGCTTTGTTAAGAGCTTTTGATGATGGTGTAACCAGTCAAAGTATTTTATACTTAACACTGCCTCGAAGATAGAAGGTGGGGGGAGGATGAAAAATTGAAAATTTAGATAGCTTTTGGGTTTTTGACAGGTCTGACTATTACGAATTTACGAGTATTACCCAACCCAACATGTTACAGATAAAAAGGCCTGTATAAATAAACGGTGGCTATAAGGGAAGGGCCGGTGATGACTAGGGAATTTAAAGTTGATAAACTTGAAGTGGAGACAGATGCTCTTTCACAGAAAATTATTTGGAAAAAATCAGTATGGAGGATTTAAGAAATAACTCTAAATCAACTTCATACAACTAATACCATAAAACCAAAACAATGTAATAGCTCTGGAAAAAATTCCACCATATTTGGAAAAAATCAGTACGGGGATTTAAGAAATAGCTCTAAATCAAGTTATCTTTCTTATCACCTTCTTTTTTCTCCGGGATCTCTTCCTCCTTTTAGAAAGAAATTCAACAGTGATATTACCCCCAAAAAAAAGATACCTTGATCAAAGTTTAACTTTCTCATAAAACAGAATGTAAGCCTCACAGCCGAGGACCTCGTACCATACAGATTGGCCCCGTATATTTTCTTCTTCTGATCTTCCTTTTCGCCTGTCACCTCCTCTAACATATGCCACATAATGGCCGCCTCTCATTGGTCCAGAATGCTCCACCACTCCAATCAAGTGGTATATGCAATTGTCTCTTTCTGTGGACCTGCACAGACAGAATGATTTGTTACTAATCTTAATTCAAATTCATCACTACACCATAATTTTACAATAAAAACACTACTCCATACCATATTAAGAGCCGGTGCTGCAAGACATCTAATAGAACTAACACACTAGCTGAAACTGAAACATAACGAGAAACAGCACAAGTTTGTGCGGAAATCCAGTCATTGAAAGCTGAAAGCCTAAAATACAGTTACAGCAGCAGCTCGAATCTTCAACAATTTTAATTGGCACCTTGAGCATAAAGGGTACTGCAATACCCTCAGTTATCTACCTTTTTTCATAATCACCTTAACCTAATGTATGCCTAAGCAGTAAAACATTTATTAGAGAGACTGATTCTGTAAGAGCCGCTTGAGTGCATAGTATTTGTAACGGGCAAGTATTCGGATGAAAACCAAGCACTATTAAAAATTCAGTAGCTTAAAAGGTTAGCAACTAACATAAATGAGGTTTACACTGAATGATCCGATCCCCTTCTTTCACAAACACTCAAACACAAAAAACAATTCATGCATTGACTTGAGAGTTGAGAGAAGATAAGATTAATATTCAAATATTTTTTCTTAGAACGTATTGATTTGAACCCATAAGCGGGACCGGGACCACCACCCAATAGCATGTTGTCGCCAGAAGCAGAACCCCTTATTTCTTCTAGGGAATCTCCTAATTGTTCTAAAGCAACCAAAAAGAGATTCTTTAACCAGAAGGAATTCGGTTCCGATGTAGGATACCTATCCAGAAGTTTTCGCAACTCAATCATGTATGATGGAATCATCAAAGATTTTACCCTTTCGAACTCTGTCTGTAACTCACTAGAGGCTCGGAAAACAAAGAGAAGATGGGTACGAACGAGATATCCAGCAACAAAAAGAAGGAAAAGGATTGAATAGAAGAACTCCCGAACATTTGGCGATGCCAGATGTGTCCATATCAATGGTGACTCATTAATTATTTCGATGAATCATTTCTTCGGGCAGAAGAAGATTATGTAAACACTTACTCGAAATCTCACTTATCAGATTCCATGGTGGAAGACACAATTTTTTCTGAAGAATTCGCCATGATATACCTGATCCGTGCATAATATCATGAAGAATAGATAAAAAAAAAATTGACTGCTACTTAGTATCGGCAATAAGTCTGAAAAAGTATCTAAAAATAGAAAACTTAGATATTTGTACCCTGTCGAAGTAAGGAACCATGGCGTATATGTTTGGAATAGATTCCATTTTGAGAGAGTTGAAAAAGCACTATCTCGTTGAAAGGTTCTATACATCTGCGTTTTCTCAACGCATTTCTTTAGACAAAGACTGTTTTTTCCTCTTTTCCGATAGTAAATATTTCTCAGAACATGGAGTGTAAATAAAACCCATGTTTGAATTGAAATTGAGATACTGATGCAAGTTCTTCTTTTCTGAATCATATAGATTCATATCGGAAAGAGGTTGACAATAAGTTCTTTCAAAATGGACTAGTTGTCCCTCTGTTAGAGGTGTTCCATAAATGTCTGCGATCGAGTAAATAGTTCTACGAACTAATAGATCAGATCGAATTGGAAAATCGTTAGGTAGGAATATGTTAGATACCTGTGAATCGATTGGTGAAATAGTATCTCTCTCCAAAAAAGCATGTTTTTTTTTACCGACACACAAAGAAAATAGTTTGTTGTGAATGAACAAGATATTGAGGAATTGTCTATACGTAAAATCAGAATTATTGATACGGGCCTTTTCCATATAAAAAGGGAATCTTTTGTTACAATAGAAGCAGAAGTGATGTGGATTATTCAAGAATCAATTTGATTTGCTTTATAAAAAGAAGATATCAATGAAATTCAATGAAATGGTTTTACGAGATTCAGCCAATTGTTTTGATCGTGGGATATCATTGAGAAATAGGAATCCGTGTTATCAAAGGATTTCCCGCTATTATTTCTAGTATGGAATGAGTCAATCATCCACTTTGGTATCTCATTGAACAAAAATGGTGATATTGTTCCTCCAATTCTATTAACTTTGTCTACATAGTTTAGCTTTGTTAAGAGCTTTTGATGATGGTGTAACCAGTCAAAGTATTTTATACTTAACACTGCCTCGAAGATAGAAGGTGGGGGGAGGATGAAAAATTGAAAATTTAGATAGCTTTTGGGTTTTTGATAGGTCTGACTATTACGAATTTACGAGTATTACCCAACCCAACATGTTACAGATAAAAGGCCTGTATAAATAAACGGTGGCTATAAGGGAAGGGCCGGTGATGACTAGGGAATTTAAAGTTGATAAACTTGAAGTGGAGACAGATGCTCTTTCACAGAAAATTATTTGGAAAAAATCAGTATGGAGGATTTAAGAAATAACTCTAAATCAACTTCATACAACTAATACCATAAAACCAAAACAATGTAATAGCTCTGGAAAAAATTCCACCATATTTGGAAAAAATCAGTACGGGGATTTAAGAAATAGCTCTAAATCAAGTTATCTTTCTTATCACCTTCTTTTTTCTCCGGGATCTCTTCCTCCTTTTAGAAAGAAATTCAACAGTGATATTACCCCCAAAAAAAAGATACCTTGATCAAAGTTTAACTTTCTCATAAAACAGAATGTAAGCCTCACAGCCGAGGACCTCGTACCATACAGATTGGCCCCGTATATTTTCTTCTTCTGATCTTCCTTTTCGCCTGTCACCTCCTCTAACATATGCCACATAATGGCCGCCCCTCATTGGTCTAGAATGCTCCACCACTCCAATCAAGTGGTATATGCAATTGTCTCTTTCTGTGGACCTGCACAGACAGAATGATTTGTTACTAATCTTAATTCAAATTCATCACTACACCATAATTTTACAATAAAAACACTACTCCATACTATATTAAGAGCCGGTGCTGCAAGACATCTAATAGAACTAATACACTAGCTGAAACTGAAACATAACGAGAAACAGCACAAGTTTGTGCGGAAATCCAGTCATTGAAAGCTGAAAGCCTAAAATACAGTTACAGCAGCAGCTCGAATCTTCAACAATTTTAATTGGCACCTTGAGCATAAAGGGTACTGCAATACCCTCAGTTATCTACCTTTTTTCATAATCACCTTAACATAATGTATGCCTAAGCAGTAAAACATTTATTAGAGAGACTGATTCTGTAAGAGCCGCTTGAGTGCATAGTATTTGTAACGGGCAAGTATTCGGATCAAAACCAAACACTATTAAAAATTCAGTAGCTTAAAAGGTTAGCAACTAACATAAATGAGGTTTACACTGAATGATCCGATCCCCTTCTTTCACAAACACTCAAACACAAAAAACAATTCATGCATTGACTTGAGAGTTGAGAGAAGATAAGATTAATATTCAAATATTTTTTCTTAGAACGTATTGATTTGAACCCATAAGCGGGACCGGGACCACCACCCAATAGCATGTTGTCGCCAGAAGCAGAACCCCTTATTTCTTCTAGGGAATCTCCTAATTGTTCTAAAGCAACCAAAAAGAGATTCTTTAACCAGAAGGAATTCGGTTCCGATGTAGGATACCTATCCAGAAGTTTTCACAACTCAATCATGTATGATGGAATCATCAAAGATTTTACCCTTTCGAACTCTGTCTGTAACTCACTAGAGGCTCGGAAAACAAAGAGAAGATGGGTACGAACGAGATATCCAGCAACAAAAAGAAGGAAAAGGATTGAATAGAAGAACTCTCGAACATTTGGCGATGCCAGATGTGTCCATATCAATGGTGACTCATTATTTCGATGAATCATTTCTTCGGGCAGAAGAAGATTATGTAAACACTTACTCGAAATCTCACTTATCAGATTCCATGGTGGAAGACACAATTTTTTCTGAAGAATTCGCCATGATATACCTGATCCGTGCATAATATCATGAAGAATAGATAAAAAAAAAATTGACTGCTACTTAGTATCGGCAATAAGTCTGAAAAAGTATCTAAAAATAGAAAACTTAGATATTTGTACCCTGTCGAAGTAAGGAACCATGGCGTATATGTTTGGAATAGATTCCATTTTGAGAGAGTTGAAAAAGCACCATCTCGTTGAAAGGTTCTATACATCTGCGTTTTCTCAACGCATTTCTTTAGACAAAGACTGTTTTTTCCTCTTTTCCGATAGTAAATATTTCTCAGAACATGGAGTGTAAATAAAACCCATGTTTGAATTGAAATTGAGATACTGATGCAAGTTCTTCTTTTCTGAATCATATAGATTCATATCGGAAAGAGGTTGACAATAAGTTCTTTCAAAATGGACTAGTTGTCCCTCTGTTAGAGGTGTTCCATAAATGTCTGCGATCGAGTAAATAGTTCTACGAACTAATAGATCAGATCGAATTGGAAAATCGTTAGGTAGGAATATGTTAGATACCTGTGAATCGATTGGTGAAATAGTATCTCTCTCCAAAAAAGCATGTTTTTTTTTACCGACACACAAAGAAAATAGTTTGTTGTGAATGAACAAGATATTGAGGAATTGTCTATACGTAAAATCAGAATTATTGATACGGGCCTTTTCCATATAAAAAGGGAATCTTTTGTTACAATAGAAGCAGAAGTGATGTGGATTATTCAAGAATCAATTTGATTTGCTTTATAAAAAGAAGATATCAATGAAATTCTATGAAATGGTTTTACGAGATTCAGCCAATTGTTTTGATCGTGGGATATCATTGAGAAATAGGAATCCGTGTTATCAAAGGATTTCCCGCTATTATTTCTAGTATGGAATGAGTCAATCATCCACTTTGGTATCTCATTGAACAAAAATGGTGATATTGTTCCTCCAATTCTATTAATTTTGTCTACATAGTTTAGCTTTGTTAAGAGCTTTTGATGATGGTGTAACCAGTCAAAGTATTTTATACTTAACACTGCCTCGAAGATAGAAGGTGGGGGGAGGATGAAAAATTGAAAATTTAGATAGCTTTTGGGTTTTTGACAGGTCTGACTATTACGAATTTACGAGTATTACCCAACCCAACATGTTACAGATAAAAAGGCCTGTATAAATAAACGGTGGCTATAAGGGAAGGGCTGGTGATGAATAGGGAATTTAAAGTTGATAAACTTGAAGTGGAGACAGATGCTCTTTCACAGAAAATTATTTGGAAAAAATCAGTATGGAGGATTTAAGAAATAGCTCTAAATCAACTTCATACAACTAATACCATAAAACCAAAACAATGTAATAGCTCTGGAAAAAATTCCACCATATTTGGAAAAAATCAGTACGGGGATTTAAGAAATAGCTCTAAATCAAGTTATCTTTCTTATCACCTTCTTTTTTCTCCGGGATCTCTTCCTCCTTTTAGAAAGAAATTCAACAGTGATATTACCCCCAAAAAAAAGATACCTTGATCAAAGTTTAACTTTCTCATAAAACAGAATGTAAGCCTCACAGCCGAGGACCTCGTACCATACAGATTGGCCCCGTATATTTTCTTCTTCTGATCTTCCTTTTCGCCTGTCACCTCCTCTAACATATGCCACATAATGGCCGCCTCTCATTGGTCCAGAATGCTCCACCACTCCAATCAAGTGGTATATGCAATTGTCTCTTTCTGTGGACCTGCACAGACAGAATGATTTGTTACTAATCTTAATTCAAATTCATCACTACACCATAATTTTACAATAAAAACACTACTCCATACTATATTAAGAGCCGGTGCTGCAAGACATCTAATAGAACTAACACACTAGATGAAACTGAAACATAACGAGAAACATCACAAGTTTGTGCGGAAATCCAGTCATTGAAAGCTGAAAGCCTAAAATACAGTTACAGCAGCAGCTCGAATCTTCAACAATTTTAATTGGCACCTTGAGCATAAAGGGTACTGCAATACCCTCAGTTATCTACCTTTTTTCATAATCACCTTAACCTAATGTATGCCTAAGCAGTAAAACATTTATTAGAGAGACTGATTCTGTAAGAGCCGCTTGAGTGCATAGTATTTGTAACGGGCAAGTATTCGGATGAAAACCAAGCACTATTAAAAATTCAGTAGCTTAAAAGGTTAGCAACTAACATAAATGAGGTTTACACTGAATGATCCGATCCCCTTCTTTCACAAACACTCAAACACAAAAAACAATTCATGCATTGACTTGAGAGTTGAGAGAAGATAAGATTAATATTCAAATATTTTTTCTTAGAACGTATTGATTTGAACCCATAAGCGGGACCGGGACCACCACCCAATAGCATGTTGTCGCCAGAAGCAGAACCCCTTATTTCTTCTAGGGAATCTCCTAATTGTTCTAAAGCAACCAAAAAGAGATTCTTTAACCAGAAGGAATTCGGTTCCGATGTAGGATACCTATCCAGAAGTTTTCGCAACTCAATCATGTATGATGGAATCATCAAAGATTTTACCCTTTCGAACTCTGTCTGTAACTCACTAGAGGCTCGGAAAACAAAGAGAAGATGGGTACGAACGAGATATCCAGCAACAAAAAGAAGGAAAAGGATTGAATAGAAGAACTCCCGAACATTTGGCGATGCCAGATGTGTCCATATCAATGGTGACTCATTAATTATTTCGATGAATCATTTCTTCGGGCAGAAGAAGATTATGTAAACACTTACTCGAAATCTCACTTATCAGATTCCATGGTGGAAGACACAATTTTTTCTGAAGAATTCGCCATGATATACCTGATCCGTGCATAATATCATGAAGAATAGATTAAAAAAAAATTGACTGCTACTTAGTATCGGCAATAAGTCTGAAAAAGTATCTAAAAATAGAAAACTTAGATATTTGTACCCTGTCGAAGTAAGGAACCATGGCGTATATGTTTGGAATAGATTCCATTTTGAGAGAGTTGAAAAAGCACTATCTCGTTGAAAGGTTCTATACATCTGCGTTTTCTCAACGCATTTCTTTAGACAAATATTGTTTTTACCTCTTTTCCGATAGTAAATATTTCTCAGAACATGGAGTGTAAATAAAACCCATGTTTGAATTGAAATTGAGATACTGATGCAAGTTCTTCTTTTCTGAATCATATAGATTCATATCAGAAAGAGGTTGACAATAAGTTCTTTCAAAATGGACTAGTTGTCCCTCTGTTAGAGGTGTTCCATAAATGTCTGCGATCGAGTAAATAGTTCTACGAACTAATAGATCAGATCGAATTGGAAAATCGTTAGGTAGGAATATGTTAGATACCTGTGACTCGATTGGTGAAATAGTATCTCTCTCCAAAAAAGCATGTTTTTTTTTACCGACACACAAAGAAAATAGTTTGTTGTGAATGAACAAGATATTGAGGAATTGTCTATACGTAAAATCAAAATTATTGATACGGGCCTTTTCCATATAAAAAGGGAATCTTTTGTTACAATAGAAGCAGAAGTGATGTGGATTATTCAAGAATCAATTTGATTTTCTTTATAAAAAGAAGATATCAATGAACTTCTATGAAATGGTTTTACGAGATTCAGCCAATTGTTTTGATCGTGGGATATCATTGAGAAATAGGAATCCGTGTTATCAAAGGATTTCCCGCTATTATTTCTAGTATGGAATGAGTCAATCATCCACTTTGGTATCTCATTGAACAAAAATGGTGATATTGTTCCTCCAATTCTATTAACTTTGTCTACATAGTTTAGCTTTGTTAAGAGCTTTTGATGATGGTGTAACCAGTCAAAGTATTTTATACTTAACACTGCCTCGAAGATAGAAGGTGGGGGGAGGATGAAAAATTGAAAATTTAGATAGCTTTTGGGTTTTTGACAGGTCTGACTATTACGAATTTACGAGTATTACCCAACCCAACATGTTACAGATAAAAAGGCCTGTATAAATAAACGGTGGCTATAAGGGAAGGGCTGGTGATGAATAGGGAATTTAAAGTTGATAAACTTGAAGTGGAGACAGATGCTCTTTCACAGAAAATTATTTGGAAAAAATCAGTATGGAGGATTTAAGAAATAGCTCTAAATCAACTTCATACAACTAATACCATAAAACCAAAACAATGTAATAGCTCTGGAAAAAATTCCACCATATTTGGAAAAAATCAGTACGGGGATTTAAGAAATAGCTCTAAATCAAGTTATCTTTCTTATCACCTTCTTTTTTCTCCGGGATCTCTTCCTCCTTTTAGAAAGAAATTCAACAGTGATATTACCCCCAAAAAAAAGATACCTTGATCAAAGTTTAACTTTCTCATAAAACAGAATGTAAGCCTCACAGCCGAGGACCTCGTACCATACAGAACGTCCCCGTATAGTTTCTTCTTCTGATCTTCCTTTTCGCCTGTCACCTCCTCTAACATATGCCACATAATGCCCGCCTCTCATTGATCCAGAATGCTCCACCACTCCAATCAAGTGGTATATGCAATTGTCTCTTTCTGTGGACCTGCACAGACAGAATGATTTGTTACTAATCTTAATTCAAATTCATCACTACACCATAATTTTACAATAAAAACACTACTCCATACTATATTAAGAGCCGGTGCTGCAAGACATCTAATAGAACTTACACACTAGCTGAAACTGAAACATAAGCAGTAACGGGCAAGTATTCGGATCAAAACCAAGCACCTAATGTATGCCTAAGCAGTAAAACATTTATTAGAGAGACTGATTCTGTAAGAGCCGCTTGAGTGCATAGTATTTGTAACGGGCAAGTATTCGGATCAAAACCAAGCACTATTAAAAATTCAGTAGCTTAAAAGGTTAGCAACTAACATAAATGAGGTTTACACTGAATGATCCGATCCCCTTCTTTCACAAACACTCAAACACAAAAAACAATTCATGCATTGACTTGAGAGTTGAGAGAAGAGCTATTCAATCGACATACTTATATAGGTATACCTAATTCTCTATTTCGAACTCGAATCATCATGTCACAGATCAAAGGAGTATTTGGCTCTCTTTTCCTACATCAAATATCGACTACACTGAATAGCACATGCCAAGGAGACATTTTGGTGCCACACCTTTTTCTCTCTATTTCCTACAGAAAAAGAATAGGCTGAAAGACATTTTGTCCACCGCACCTTCAATTCATTCATATCACAAACTCTAACTATATGTATGTGTTCAGAACTTGTACTACATATTGACATATGTATATCATACGCACTTACGCAGGTAACAATCTATCTCTTAACAAGTACTGAATACTGATCATCATACAAAATTTTCAGATAGAAAATAGGAATTTACTGATTCCGGGAACCAGGGGAAATACGCTCTTCAAGCAAAGAATACAATACATGTCAACATGTGCTAATAATAACTGGTACATTTCGTGACTTTATGTATCTTTCTAAAAAACACTTAAATCTAGATTCCATCTGCATGTATAGACAACTATCAATTGGATGTGTAAGGACTAAGGAGAACAAACAAATAACTCAAGGTACTTAGAACAACAACGCACATATGAACAGGTAGGAAAACTCAAGGGTACATGTGCACACAAATAAAGTAAAACTCAAACAACTCCAAAAACAAACATGCACAAAAACAATTTGGGAATAGACTGGCACCTGCGATCCATGTAAGGTCCAAGGTCAATGTATTCCTTAAAGCTAACATGGTCCTCCAATTTACTAAGACGGCCATGAGCATCTTGCGAAAATCTTTTTAGGTGGATAGTCAAAATCGGAGGGATCTTGCTGATAAGTATCCGTCTAGTTGCGTCTCTCATCACCTTAACACACTTCAAATCAAGTTCCTCCTCTTCTCCTGATTCATGCTCCTCACTTAGTCCAAACGGTCTCCCTACAGGACCATTATCATTGGTATCATCAGATTTACCATCAGAATGTATAGAACAAACAGCCAGACCAGAGGCACTAAGATGTGCAGCTTCTGGTACACATCTAATTTCTTCCTCTTGTGATAAATCTTGACAAAGCTCATTGGTTCTTCTGGTGTCATGCTTCTTCAAGTTCTCATCTGTATCACTGATGCCATTTCCAAGAGCAGCCAAGGAGTCTGGAAAAGAATGACTCATAACTTGCAAAATTTCAGAAGTCGAACATACATTACTGGACTTGTTTCTCTGGATCAATGCCGTTTTCTGCTGATTTTTCCTCATTCTTTTTCGTCCTTCTTTTACTAGTTTTGAACAGTTCTCACAATGCCAAGCATGCTCACCAGACAAAAGCTCAGGCTTTATGAAATGCGCCAAACAACTCTCTACGGATACTGGTGAATTCGTATCATCAACTTCATCTGGATCAGACTCAGTGTTGTTCCCTGCTAGAAACCCATTGCCCAAACCATCACTAACCGGGGTATTATCCATACATGCCTTCTTCATCGGCACAGAAAGTGATAGGTCCAGGAAAGGCTCACTCCCAACAGAAGTGTGCTCACATTCAACACAACGTACAGTGCTCAATATTTCTCCCCCAAATATGTCACCAATCACAGCATGCGAGATTTCAGAAGACAGCTCCTCCAGCAAACAACGCAGCAATTCATGACTGTTCATGACTGTCCTGCTGCTGAGATCCCCTAAACTGAGAAGCTTTTGCACAAACACATCCAAAAAGTGACGAGGGTTTCTGAGACTCTACCAGCTGGAGTCTTTGAAGACTATACCAAGGGTATAAAGGTAAATGCAAGGGGATGAAGTTGTTTGGCCCACTTTTAATTTCTTTCTCCTTTTATTTCTCATTCTCTCTCTAAAAATCTGGTCCAAAATTCAAAATTCAAAAAATATAATTTGTTTTCCTTTTAATTATTTTGGGGAAATATTGTTGGCAACTGTAAATTGTAATAACTGATGTAATAAAATTTAACACCCAACTTTTCACTCTCTCTCCTAAAACTTACCTTGGAAGCTTCAGTTCTTGCAGTTCGTCTCCCGCTCGTTTCGTTTCTTCTCCCTCCAAATTCGGAATCATCAATCGATTAACCGCCTCCCATTCTACAACTTCGTAACTGCCGTAAAACCGCCGCACTTCTAGCTTAACTGCCGTCCCGTACTATATAATTGATAGGAGGTTGAAGTTTTTTCTTGCGAGAGGAAGTTGGTGAATTGCGAAATCTCAGGTAAAGAGTTAATCTTTATTGAAGAATATTGTATAGGTATTCTGCTGTTATAATCTAGGGTTCATTTCGATTTTGGGTAAAAATCTGATTTTTATTAACAATAATATAATTAGGGTTTATAATTAGGGTTTATAATTATGGATTTGGTATGATTTTTATGCAATTCTGATATAAGTTGGTGATTATTATGCAAGTTGTATGATTTCTGGAATATAGAAAGTGTTGATTTTTTACATAGTTTGGAAATTTGCATGCTATTGTAGTTGGAAATGACTTTGTACTCTGTAATAAATAATCTTTATCTGATTCAAGTTAGTAATGAATTTGTAGTCATAAATATTTATCTGAATTATAGTTATAATACGTATTAATTAGATGGTTTGGAGTGGGTTCTGTTATAATAAATTTGATTAATAATCCCGAGGTACAAAAATTGTTCTTTAATTGTTATTTTGATTTCTGCTTATGTTGGTCAAAATGTTCTTAAAATATGTTAATGTTTGTGTATTTTGTCATGAATATCCCAAAACATGGTTACTCGTTTATTGAATTGTTATATAAATTGACCAAACGTAGGGTTTAATATTGCTTATATTTGTTATGTTTTGGTTATGTGTTCATCTGTTGCTTCTTATTCAGTGTCGTATTTGTTTGGTAATGCCTAGCTGTTCTGAAAGTTCAAAATCCTGAAGTAATTGTTAGTTCGTTATTCAGTTTTTTATTCACTTTATTGGCCCCTTGTAATTTCAGGATGGTCTTCAAAAAGGGTCACACCGGATCAAATAAGCAATGGGTGAGTGTTGTTAAGTGTTGTTTATATAATTTTATGATAGCCATATAATATTTTGGTTGGTATTACTTAATATTGTATATGTCTTTTCATTAAATAATCATGAATATGTTTGTGCATTACGTAATCATGGAATTTGTTTTCGTATATTAGCAGAAATTTGCAATGAATGAAGTTTTTAAGGATAAACCTCCCCAGGTACCCGGCACTAGTAACCGTAAGAAGTATGTGGAACCGGAAATTGATGAAGATGATGAAGAGTACGAGGAAGATCTCGTTGGATCAGGGATGATAGTGAAGATACACCATATGAAGAGGAGGGTGAGGAGTTAGAGGACGAAGAAGAAGACGACGACGAAGAGTATGTAGATGAGGATGAGGATGAGGGGGAAAATGATGTTGGTGTAAAGTGTAAGTTGAAAAATCAGGGCAGGAAAACGGGTAATGCTAAAGGAAGGCGTCCTGTTGTTGTAGAGGAGGATGATGAGTTTTATGATGATCTTGAAGTTGATGCTCGTGCTAAGTTGAAGATGAAAGAGCGCAGTAGGAAGTATGCTAAGAGCAGGCGTTTAGCTAATGATGTAGAGGATGAAGGAAATGATGATGAAGAGGATGACGAGGAAGATGGAGAAGCTGATGTCCGTAGAGTGGGGAAGAAGCATCCGAAGCATGTAGGCCAAAATGTTAGGCGGTATCCAGAAGATGAACAACATGGGTTGAGGAAGAAACATTTGAAGGTGATTAGGAAGAGGCGTCATGGGGATACTGATGACGAGGAAGAACAGGGGAAGCCTGTGAAGAAGAAGTTGTTGCTGAAGAAAAAGGTTGGTAAGATTGTTGATAAAGAGCGTAGAAAAGGAAAGTCTCCTCTTAAAGATAAGGGAATGACTAAGAGAGGCAAGAATATGAGAGTGTTTCTGCGGGTATGAATGACATCTATACCGTTATTTTAATATGTATTCATTAAATTAGTATCAACTAGTTGTTTAATAATATGTTGTTGTACCCTCTGATCAGGTTCTAATCCCCCAACATCCAATATCTAGGGGTGAATATGCCAAGTGTTATGATGTTGTAGTTGCTACCCAAAGGGCTAATTGCGATCGCAAGGTATATGGTAATTTAATTCTTGAGATTATGATTATGTGATTGTGAAGCAGATATTATGTTAGGTTCTGACTTACTTAATGGCATGTTGGTAGCAACCGAGTGTTATATGCCGCACTGATGCTTTCTCAAAGATCATTGCTGGATTTGATGACTCTAGAAGAGCCTGTGTGCAAAAAATGGGGTTTGGAGGATTGTTGGAGTTGAAAATATCCAAGCTTCCGAGGCAGCTTTGTTATTGGCTGATGACCAGATTGGACGGAGTCAACAGTTATCTGGTAGGTGGTGACGGGCATGTGTTGCCGATCACACCTGGCCATTGGGAAGATGTGTTTGGTTTGAGGAACAGCGGGCTTCCCGTCCCTGAAAAGGATTCTGATTTGCCGGCTGGAAAAGCTCTAGCGTATGCAGTGAAGTATGGTGAGAAAAACCCTGCAAACAACAAGACCACAGTACTGATATCCAACGCAACTCGCGTGTTGTTAGGTCCCTTGGACAAGCTCGGCAACTTAGTGTCGCTCGCAAATCAACGTCAAAGGACTGAGTTCATGGAGAACTTCATGATTGTGCTAATGGGACAGATTCTTTGTCCTTCTACTGATGGTGCAAACATGTCGACGAAACTGCTAGGTGCTGTATGTGTTGCAAAGGACGCAGATCAGTATAACTGGTGTGAGTTTTGTCACAAATGGCTGCTAGACTACGCGATCACATGCCAGCGGAAGCTAGAAGTTCAGGGTTATGCGGCTGGGACTGGTGGTTGTGTTTTGTTTTTGTTGGTGAGTGCTCTCCTGAAATTGACATTTAATAAGTATGTTCATTATTAGTGTTGTATGTTGTAGTCCTTTTCTGGCATGTTTTAATTAGTTATCCATTTCTGGCAGGTTTTTTATCTAGATCGTTTATGTCGGCTTCCTGTCCGTTGGGACGAGTTCCCCAGACTAAAAGTCTGGACTGAGGAGGAAGTGGAGAAGGTGAAACTTCATGATAGGAAGCCTACTGAAGACTATGGGAGGTTATCGGTGTGTATTCTCCTGTGATCAATATATGTGGTGTTTGTTGCTTTAAATATGACATTGTTATTAGTACTTCTTAAATATATTCTTGGTTTTATTTCATTTCAACAGACGGTTGATGTTGTTTACCGGGAGCCCCATCCTCTATTTGGAGAAAGAAGGCCATTGGCAGAAGAGGTTGCTGATCTGGTATGAGTAGCAGTAGTTTGATATCAATTTTTCTGGTATTGGTATTAAACACATTCTATATGCTGTTGTTTGAAGGACGATATACAAGTGTACAAGTGTAGCTTCAGAAAGCTTATAATAATACCTTGGGAGGATTCTGTAGTCCAATGACAATGAAAGAATGGTGATTCTTTCATTTAAGGACTGCTTAATCCCCCAAAGTATTATTGTGAAGTCTTTTAAAGCAGATGAAAGACTTATGAGTGTCATGGTGGTTAAGAAATTTGGTACACCGGACTGTGTACCAAATAATAGAAACTGGAATATATTTGTAAATACTGAACGTGTACCAAACGGTATTATTTGCATTTTTATAGACTGTTCATTATTAATAATATTGTGTCAATGTATTAGACTAAAGCGTCTTAGTTGTTTGACCTTGGTATTAGGTTATGGAAAGGATGGCCCCCTTACTGCAAGACCTCCGTGCCGTGATACGAGAACAAGTAATCATACGCAGGCTAGGGGCAAAGGAAAGTGTTGCTGAAAAAGATCCCTCCCCTGGTGTTGCTGAAAAAGATCCCTCCCCTGGTGTTGCTGAAAAAGATCCCTCCCCTGGTGTTGCTGAAAAAGATCCCTCCCCTGCTAGCAGTTCCCATCGCCAAATCAGCGATAATGCTTATATTAACGTGGATGGTGAGCCAATGGCGGCGGATAAGTCGGTCAACAAGGTCCTGAGTGAGTTAGATGTCATTGTACTGGAGGAGGATGAAACAGACAATGTGCAACACACAGTGGAACAACCATTGGGAGGTGAAGAAAATGTGTTTGTGAATTACCAGTCCTTGCCTGTGGAGCAGCCCGTGTTTGAGTTTCTGCATGTTCCAGCAGTGGTGGCCGTGCAGAATGAGCCTATGGAGGAGGCAGAGCAAGTGCAGCAGGCCCCCCCCACAACAAGTGGTTGAGCTAGTGCAGCACTTGGAGGCCATGCAGAATGAGCCTATGGAGGCACTGCCGCAACACGAGCCACAACAAGAGCCACGTCATGAGCCTGTCCAGCAAGGTCATACCGAGGGAGACCAAGGCGGACCACAAGAAGAAGGGCCAGTGGTGCCTGTTGTGCAGCAAGAGGCAGACCCCCAGGGCCCAGTAGAAGAGCCACCACAACATGATTTTGTGGAGCCACAAAATGATGTTTTGGAGGACCCCGAAAACGAAGATGAAGAAGATGAAGAGGAAGGTGATGAAGAAGATGGCGAGGAAGGTGATGAAGAAGATGGCGAGGAAGATGATGAAGAAGATGGCGAGGAAGGTGACGAAGATGAAGAAGATGTTGGTAATACCGCGGATCAAGATAAACCTGGTGATGATGATGATGAGAACCAAGGAGCAAATGGTGGTACAACGGGTCCGGTTGCGGGTGAAGCTGAAGGTGCAGATAATGCAGAGGGTCCGGGTGCCGATGGGACCGAGAATACAAGGGGTGGGGGTGAAGGTTTGGACCATGGTGCTGTTCATGGTTCCAATCCTGAAGATTTTGATGGTGCTGAACCAGGTGGTGATGGTCAGGTGAGAACAAGAATAAAGGCAGCAAGGCCTAAACCTAGTCCCAAACCCCGCACTGCGACAAAGAGATCCCGTAAGCCTAGTGAGAAGGCAATAGCAATGAGAACAGCTCGTCAACGACTAGGTATTAGAATGACGAAGGAAGACAGTTCTATTTTGAAGTACGTAGAGGCTTACGACACCAAAAAGAAAGCAGGGTATGTTCGATTCTCTAAAATATGATAATTACCCCACTGTTTGTTGAAATCTACTAAATCGTTGTTGTTTTGCAGAGGGGCTATGTTGATTGAATGTGATGGGAACGACGCAAACCAGCAGATGTGTTACTCGGTTGTTCACCCCAGGTCCTATGTGAATTCCCAGTATGTTCGTACAATTGCATATCTCTACAACCGGGAGTGGGCTAGTGAATTTCCAAAGAGTTATCGCAGACTTATGCTTGACTCTATGTTTGCAGTGAGTACTAAAACTAGGTCTTTAATATACGTTATGTTTGATCCAGTTTATTGAATGCTAAATCCTATGTTGGCAGCATCAAAAGCTAAAGACGAAAGAAACATATGCTGGGTTGTTCAAGAAGTGGTCGCAACCACTTAGGAAGGTGGTCTCCTCGGATATTTCTGTGGTATTACCATCTTATACTATTCATCCCTCATTATTAGATATTTTGTATGTTCGCAATAGTTGACTCATGTTGACTTAACACATGATCGCTAACCAAAACATCATCATGCATGTGACTATTATCCATATTCATTGGTACCAAACGTTCACATGGCATGTGATTGGGACCCATTGTCTTTAGGTTTGATACAAACAGTTGATGGTGTTGTTCCGTATTGGTACCAAAAGTCGTTAGAAATTGGTATATTGAATACCAAACATTATATTGTGTACCTGTTTTGTTAGTCCATATCTCATCACCTATGTGTCATTGTTATTACTGAATGAAGACAGGTTTAAGAGATATTAGACTTTGTAAATTACAGGTTTTTGTTCCAGTTGTCGAAAACGAACACTGGTGGTGTGTTGCTTTTGCACTCAAAGACCAGAAGATATGGTTCATTGACAGCATGTATAAAAATCCCGCTGCAGAGCATTCTGCGGAATTAAAGAAATTGGTATACGGACTAGAGATTTGTAGTCCTTACTAATTTTTGCAGTGGTAAACATTATTGAATAGTGTAGTTAGCTTCATTTAACCAGTTTTTTAAATTCCAGATACCTGCCGTTGACTACGTCTTACTGGAGACTGACAAGGAGTTTAACGCATCCCCGGCATGGCAGACTAAGCAAATGGGGAAATGGCCCCTGGATGTTGTTGGTTTTCCTGATTATAATGACAAGTATATGGCCGTTGATATTCCCTTAGTTTATTTTCCCTCAGTTGTGTACATTTAATATATAATTAACTATGCTATTCCTCCTACACAGTCATGCATGCGGGGTTGTGATGCTTATGGCGATCCGGGAGACTGCTAATGCTTTCAAAAAGTCAATGCATGTGGTAAGTGTTATGTTAATCAAATTTGTTGATTGGAACATAACGTTATGTTAAAATACACTTAGCATAACATACTGGTTATTTACTTTCCATGGCAGGGGGAGATAGGCGCTGCCCGGAAGGCTCTGTTCTTGTCCCATTTGAATTCAGACTACAACTCTTGCCGTCCATTGATACCGGAGATAATTGCTACCCATTGCCGTTGATTTATAATAGTCTAGTGTCATGAACTTATGTTTATTTTAGTTCGAGTGTTTAATCATCAACTTTGTTTATCGGTTGCGTATGAACTATACCGTGCTTTTGTTGTTTGGTGACCAATACTTCCCTTACACTATGCATTTTGGTTAAAGGGGATGGAATACTTTGTAGTTTTGGCACCAATATATGTGTGTAATATTTTAACGACATTGTTCTATATTGCAATGTCGTCAAGTTCTACAAGTTGATCCCTTTAAATGTTGGTTTAGTCAAATTTCTTATGATTTGTTACCCCCAACACTCGCTGGTGTTGATCCCTTTTACATTTGTGTTTTTAGTTCGTGTACTACAAGTTGTGTTCATTTCAAACTTCTTATGATTTGGTGTGAAAATGTGTTATTAGCCTGGTACCCAATGTCATATAGGTTTGGTACAATATTAACTTTTATAGCTGTGGTACCCAAAGTCATATATGTATAGTTGGTACCCAATGCGTGCACCTGAAATAAAACGACATAAAAAACACATATAACGCGCGTGTTTAACAAAAGAACGTTTATCTTGAACAAAAGAACAATACCCTAGAACAAAAGAATATTAAACGCTCTAGTCTTCTCATCTCTGTTTTTTGCGTTATTTATTCGATTTGCTTTCTTCTTGCGATATATATTTTTCAACATCAAATTAAATCGATTATCTTCTTCTGCAAATAATGTTTTGATGAATTTGATTTTGTAATAATCGTGTGTTTGATGATTTAGTTTTTGTAATAATCGAGTTTTGGTGTTTTTGATGATTTTAATGAATCAAATTATGTAACAACACGTTGATTTCATTGAAATCGCTGATTGATTTTGAAGAATTTGATTATGTAAATACGATTTTTTTTCATAAAAGGACTGTTTTACCTCTATATGCTCGTATTACAAGAAAAGTTTCTTTATGGTAGAAAAATAGACCATTTTCGTTTCATAATTTGTTCTTTCATTATATTGTTTTATTTTTTTTATTTTTTTTCAATTTCATTTGTGTTTCATAACTTGTTGTTTTTATGTTATTGTGTTATTTTTCTTCTTACTTTTTATTTATCCTTTGTTCTCTTGGTTGCGTTCTTTTTATTATTATCAATTTCATTTGTGTTTCTTAACTTGTTGTTTTTATGTTATTGTGTTATTTTTCTTCTTACTTTTTATTTATCCTTTGTTCTCTTGGTTGCGTTCTTTTTATTATTATCAATTTCATTTGTGTTTCTTAACTTGTTGTTTTTATGTTATTGTGTTATTTTTCTTCTTACTTTTTATTTATCCTTTGTTCTCTTGGTTGCGTTCTTTTTATTATTATCAATTTCATTTGTGTTTCTTAACTTGTTGTTTTTATGTTATTGTGTTATTTTTCTTCTTACTTTTTATTTATCCTTTGTTCTCTTGGTTGCGTTCTTTTTATTATTATCAATGTTATTGTTGAATAAGGTACTTGTCTTGTTCTTTTAGTCTCTCCATTTGTTCTTTTAGTCTTTTGGCATCCTTGATTTGAGTTAATCTTTAGTTATACGTTGGATGCATTGTAACGTTGGATCCAAAATAACTGTAATTATATGTAAACTCCTTTAAGTGTATAATAACTGTAATGATATCCAAATAACTGTAAGTTAATCCAAATAACTGTATGTATTTACAAAAATATTTAACTGAAATATGTAACTGTATTTACAAAAATATTTAACTGAAATATGTAACTGTATTTTTTTAATTTCCGATTTTTTAATTAGTCGTTCATGTAATAGGGTTATCGTATGACGTTCATTCAATCACCATAATATATTAAAATATTTAAAATTTAAACTTTAAACAACATAATTCACATCTAAACAACAGATAAACTTTAAACTTAAACTTAAACTTTAAATCACATAAATCACATAACATAAAAAAACAGATAAACTCCTTAAACAACAGATAACAACGTATTGTTGAATAAGCATCTTCCCTCCTTAAACAACATATTCAGGTTCTTCCTTGCGGGTGTGGTGGTGGGGAAGGTGTCTCATCTCCTCTCCTTCGTTTTTTTTCATTCACTTGAGGAGGAGTTCTCGGTCTTATGTTCACATCAGCTTCAAGTTCAGCCACAACCTCATCGATCTCCTCAGCATCAGGTTCAACATCAGCTTCAAGTACGTCCTCGATCTCCTGAGCGACGTTCACTACAGCAACATCCTCGATCGCCTCTTCGACGTTCACTGCACCAACTTCCGGAACAACACCTAGGGGAACATCTGGAATTGGTAAATTGGCATCCAATTCCTGATCACCAGCAACACCTAGGGGAACATCTAGAATTGCTAAATCGGCATCCAATTCAGCGTGTAGGTGGAGCAACGGGTCGGGGTGTTCCTCATGAATGCCCTCAGCTTCAAACACTTGCCAATAATGCTCGAGAAGTTCTTCGAAAGTAAGGACGTCCTCTGGTGGAGTGTGTGGAGGAGTGGGAATTGGGGTACCTCCCGAGCTTGAAGACGAAGAAGCCATGGTGGTTGAAGAGGAGAAAATGTGGTTACACAAAGGTGTTTTGGAGGAAAAAATGGGTTTTGGAAAATGGTGGTTTAAGTATGGTATTTATAGATACCAAACTCCCTTGATTCGATGGTGTACGTCATACGATAGTAGGGGAGTTAGATGGTCGTTTTGAAAATTTAAATTAGTTGGTATACGTTTTGGGTATACGAAATGGTATTGAAAATTGTTACTTTTTTTTAAGAATTGTGCCCTAATTAATATCCAATCACGCCTAGTTAATAATTGTGCCCTAATTACTACCCAAACACGCCTAGACAATAATTGCACTGCACTAAGGAATAAGCCTTGCATTGGTACCAGAAATTTAAAATTAATACATATTAGAATTAGTTGTACATGTTAAAAATTAATACATATTAGAATTAGTTGTACATGTTTAATATTAAAATTAATACATGTTTAATGGAAAAATTAGTGTGCAATGAAAAGATAAATTTATTATCTAATGTTAATATAATAAATTTATTATCTAATGTTATTATCATAAGACACACTTACAAACATCTCAAACCCTAATTTCATAAACAAAGAGACACTAAAATACTAGTAATGTGTGCAACATACACTGCGTCACACAATATGACAAATTTGAACATAATATTTACAACTAACACTGGCGTCACACTAACTTACTATTAATATGTACAACTTATAATGCGTCACACCTTACTTTAGCAAACATACGAAATTGCACTCCCGAAGCAATGTATTGTCTCACGGAGCAAGTGTAGGGGACTTGATACGCTCAATTCCTATATTAAGATCAATCACCCTTTGTTCTGCGTCATCATATTGCTCAATGATTTCTTTCATATGGTCATATAGATCTCCATGACCACCAATACGCAGCGCCTGGTGAAGCGATGTGAAGAACTGACGTTGGATGGATTTCAATCGATGTATATGTTCTTTGCAATTTCGTATCCCATTCTCCATTACCTTGTTCATTTCATCAACGCCTTGTTCCACATCGTCATAGCTCTGTAGCAAATCCTTGAAAAGGGTCTCAGCCCGACTATTCCCCTCCCACCTCATTCTTATCATTGTTGATTTTATGTGTTCACGCTGATTTTTTTTCGCGTCCTTGATTTGTTGAACCTTTGCATTAATTTCTGCCATGGCACGTTCTTCCGCCGTGGGTCTACGCGGGACGCTAGACCATCTTGAGTTTGCGGATGATGCCATTTGATTTTCGTTTTTCTAACAAATGTGTTCTCCTAAATATGCACTCTTAAAACGTGGCGTAGTCCGACCTATTTATAGAAGACGGTCACTGGGTCCGTCCTTATCCAAATAATGTGGAAATAAATAACTACCCTAATAATGAAAATAATGAAACTGCCTTTAACTACCAATAATGTGGAAATAAATAACTACCCTTTATTATTATAATAATGAAAATAATGACCTTTATTATTTTAATAATGAAAATAATGAAACTGCCTTTAACTACCAATCGGGGGAAATAAATAACTACCCTTTATTATTATAATAATGAAAATAATGAAACTGCCTTTAACTACCAACCGGCTAGTACTAGACTATGTTACCCTTTCTGTTAAAAAAAATTAGTACTAGAGATTGGAGACTATAACAAAAACAACATAAGGGAAGTTATATTTAGTACAAGGTTACCAATACGAATACATAACGAGTTCTAAACATAAGAAGTTCTAAACATACGAATACAAATCGTCTCTTATGTAACATGAAGTATAACATAAGGATTTCTAAGCATAAGAAGAAATAGTACTAGAGACTGGGGACTATTTAATACAACACATATCATTTACGATTCATCGAATGCCGATGATAGTCTTTAAATCTCCTCACTAGCGTCGCTGTTCGAACTATCTTCTTCGTCAGCTGAATCCTCCACAACATGCTTCATGTATTCTTCATCGAAGTACCATTTCCCCGTGTAGCGCATTGCATTTGCCAATGCCATCTGCCTTTCGTAAGACTCGGGATAATTATGTTCAGAGTAAAACGGATTTTCTAGTAACAAATCAAGCTCGCTCATTGTGTCTAACCCATTAATGTCTATCATTTCGTTCTTAAACTTCAAATACTTACAATCATCGTATTGTAAGTAGTAAAAAAGATCAAACATTCCAAAATTAATCCAGTCGAACGTTATTTCCCTTTCAGTGAATCCCATATATTTGCGACCTAGCACCAAAAGTCAAAAATGACCAGACTCTTTTTCATGCACTGCTAACCTATGTACAACATCATCTAACCAATACTGGATAGGCTTAAAGAGCTCAAAGAACTTCACCAGATAGCGATAGAATAGCTTATTCTCCATGCACTTCATTAATATTTTTTTCAGCTTGTGCAAGTTAAAGCTAAATGCCATGTTGTAGGAGTCAACTAAGTAATACAAAAAGCAGTACGCTTCTTTCCTAAAACGTCGTGCACTGATAATCTTAAGCGGAGTTAAAAAGGGCCATTTAGGGTTAAATAATATACCCCCAATTGCATCATCCCCGTGCCTAGAAACCGCAGCAAGTAAGTGTGGGAAGAATTGACCTTTAGCCCTACTGCGTACCGTGAATATGCCGACAACGTCTTTCACATCCCGCTCACCTGACTCAGCTAAAGTGGCCATTATGTCGTCAGTGTCTATTGCCTTAGCCTTCCCTTTCTCCCTCGCTGTATAGCGCCTTCCTCTCGGTGTTTGCCCCTCTTCCATACCATTATCTACTTTTTCCTTTCCTTTCCAAGCCATGGCCTACAATGAGTTATATTAAAATCTTAGCTAAATAACAGCGAACGAATTTGTATTAAAATCTTAATTATATATGACAACGTACACTACCAGACCCCTCATAACATACTTGTACCGAACCCAAACTCTATACGTACCAGACCTCACATAACTTACATGTACCAA
This sequence comes from Spinacia oleracea, assembly GCF_020520425.1. Classification (NCBI taxonomy): domain Eukaryota; kingdom Viridiplantae; phylum Streptophyta; class Magnoliopsida; order Caryophyllales; family Amaranthaceae; genus Spinacia; species Spinacia oleracea. The sequence continues at coordinate 4,374,789 of NC_079487.1, read as the reverse complement.
ACTCTACATGTACCAGACCTCACATAACTTACATGTACCAAACTCTATATATACCAGACCTCACATAACTTACATGTACCAGACTCTTTGCGTAATGTATTTACTTTTAGTACCAAACGACATATTTAAGCGGGGAAACACTTTTGGGTATAATAGTGTGTGTATGGTGTATGAGTACACAATTATACATTTGAGATTTTTGAATTATTACTTGTAAAAAAAAAAAAATAGTCCGAAAACAAATATGTGTAACCCAAAACAACAGACAAATTAAATTAAAATGCATAATTTGATACATGGTGATCTATCAAAAGTTGGAACCATGAACGAACAACATTAAAGTTAATGTTCACGTTTAATCTCCACCTTTGACAATAAGGTAAGCTGTGAATAGTAGATATTTAAACAATTACAGTAGATAAACTTGGATTACCTGGACGTTGTATGTCCCCTATTGAGTGACCTCTTATGCCGTATGAAAAGGTTTGAAATGTTTGTGTTTTGCAGTTAGAAGTTTGGAGTTCTGGTTTAACTATTTAAAGGAGGATACCTCTTTTAGGGTTTTAGGGTATCCGTATTTGTTTGGTGGGTGTGGTAAATGCAAGTAAATGAAGGGATGATAGATGTAGTTATACGAACTAAATGAACTCTCCATATTGGTATGAATGTTGACAGAATGAATGGATAACCCCTTGTACCTTTGTACTTTAAAATGTATTTAAAATTTATAGTTCACTTAATGCTTATAAATGCAGAACACCTACTCATAATAATGAAAACCAGCTTATAGTACACTTAACTTGAATTTGATAACAACATCACAACCACACAATCTCAGACAAACCAGAAAGTTCAGTTTTGCATAACAAACACTTAGTTTGGTTGTCTGTCTCTTTCCACGTACAATTGAAGATGAATAAAACACCCCATAATAATAATTCTACCACTCCCCACAAGAATAATTCTCCCCACGAGAATGTTCTTAAACAAGTTGTGTCGCATGAAATGTCACCAACACGACAAATTCACTTTCATCCCCGTGTTTCAATGTACTTCGCCCCTTCGAAAGGTACGGAACCGGAGATTGATTTAAACAATACAATGTTCTTTAAAACATATGACGAATTACTCGAAGATGATGATTACAACCCCATTTCTAACGAATGGGTTAGAGCAGCCATATTTTCAAAAACATGGGACAGGGACGGGTTCCCTGGTACGTTCATGTTAAGAGAAGGACCACGGATTGATCCTTACCATTTACCCACCCCAGACGATTCTACAGGGATCATTCACGGTGGTTTGTTGTCGTACATCGAGTGGGAAGCTTGGCAAGAATTTGATGCCATCCCTGCAAATTATCTTGCGCTTATCGACCCACGTCCGGTTCTTCACATAGATCAGACACCCATATATGCGGTCCCTATCCGTAAAACTCCGATCTTCATGGGTTCTTATACTGATGCCTTACATGTCATGAGAATTTCAAAGCATCTACAATCTGTTGACCTAGATGTGTTCTACCACGAGGTCAAACGAAGAAGTAGGAGATATCATCAAATACAAGTAAGTGCTACAAACTAGTATTCTGGCCAGCTAACAAAGGCGTTGCTAGTAAAGGGGTTGGTGGTTGTTATATGGAATGCAAGGGGTGTGACCCGACCCTCGTTTATGATACACTTCAATGAGATATTTCAGAAACTCAACCCAGCCCTGACTATAATTACTGAGTCCAGAATTGGTGAAGCCCCCCTGTTGTTGCTTGCCCAAAAATTACCTGGGGCATACCAGCACGATGTGTTTGGTCCAACCGGCCGTGCGGGCGGTGTTGTGATGTTCTGGAGTGTTAAAGACATTCAACCTTCCATTACCCAACGAATGTTTACCAATTCATGCTTCCCCGACGAAGTGAATCATCTAGTGGGGTTGAAGTTCCATGTAAGTTTCCTCCAGACCTGTAATACCAAACCTTGTAGGTTATATAACAAATTAGATTTTCAGGTATAATTTAGTAATACCAAACCTTGTAGGTTATATAACAAATTAGATTTTCAGGTATAATTTAGTATACCTTGGTCTATAACAAAAAGGGTACCAAATGTAGGTTTCAGATATAGTTTAGTATACCCTTATGTACTTACATAATTATCTGTTTGTATACTTATTTAATGTTTCAGGCAGTCATACAAGGATCCCCGTGCAAAGCAAAAAGAAGGCTGTATGAATGAAATCCGGGTTAGTAAACGTTTAGTTTTTTATTGACTTGCCAATTTAGTGTTTGATGTGCTTCGAATCTCATATGGAGTTTGTATTATAAAGAAATATAAATAATTATAAAGAAATATAAATAGATTCAATTCCAACGGAACACGATTTACATAAGTGATTACACAAAGTAATCGGGATATTAAATTCAAATTACCAAAACAACTTTGCAAATACTACAAATAGGCATATTACACAAATTCGGAACACTAAATCTAGACGTTTTTCAATTCTAGCTAGGTGATTTTTGACTACATCAAACCCTAATTGTACTAGGGATGAAGGAACCATATCGTCTTCCTTAATTAAGTTATGGTCATCCACCCACTGAAACCATCCACAGAATCGGCACTTGTAATACAGCTTCATCGGATTTGATGTAGAAATGCGGAGTTCGGTAATACAATTGGTACACGTTGGGCACATTACGGTCTCACACCATAGAATCCGGTGGCCGGTGGTCGCACCAACATTGACGGCAGGAGACGTGTGGCCAGTCGAACATCTTGACATTATGACAATTGGGTGGAAGGATGGATTTTATTTTTTTTCTTCTGCAACATACTATTCTACAAAATCAAGTTCAAATATATAGTGCCAAACGTATGTAGAAGCGTATTCGACACACTTCACTGTAGGGGATATGTTGGGCGGGAATTTTCCCGCTCACCGAATTTGAACTACTTTGAGCTAAAAATATCAGGGGACTTTATTGTATGGTACAACGTGCGCAACCGATTGGTACCCCAACATCTGAAAACAAATTATTAATATTAGCAACCACTAAAATTGGTTAAATTCAATAAAAATAAATCCAACAGAACTTAAATGACTATTAATATTAATATTAGCAACCACTAAACCACATACCATAAAACATAATCGTGTATTTGATCAAACATGACTACAACGGGTTCGGATTCATATTAGGTCAAATCGTGTATTCGATAACGGGTCATTCGGGAATATGTTGTTTATAAATATTTTAAATTTCGTATAATCATATTAAAACAAACACCAGGAATGACACGTATCAATTCACGTGTCAAATCCTGATGCGATTTTTTCTATGAATAGAACAAAGTTTAAGATTATTATGTTTGGTAATATTTATCATATTAAAAAACATATAAAATATATAAAATATATTTTCCTAATACATATAAAATATATAAAACCATTTTTAATTCCTAGTATATTTTTAAAACATATAAATCTAGTAAAACCATTGTAAAAACATATAAATCTAGTAAGGTATATTCCTAAAACCATTGTTAATTCCTTGTATGAATGGCTAGCCCTAATTTACCATTCTCGAGAGTATATTGTACCAACATGTATACTTATACGTACCAAACACTCAAATACTTGTCCAAATATTTATTTTTACCCATATTATGTATGAATGGATAACCCTATTTTACCATTTGTTCGAATAAAAAGGACCTTTGAGGACCTTTTATAACACAAATTTTGCGAGAAAGGACCTTTTATAATTTTTTTTGTGAAAACACACCTTAAGGGACCTAAAAGGAAGTTTTCGGCATTGTCTGAGCTTTCCCGGCGCCCATTGACTTGCACGTGAGCAGCACACGTGGCTTACGTTGGCTAAGGACATTGATTTTCCCGAGTCTTGAATTTCATGTTTGATTTTCTTTTGATTTTTTTTTTCAACTTTAGGTTTTACAGCTTATAAATTGTGAATGGCTTACACTACCATAATTTACCAATCGGAATAATACATTCGCCCAAACGGTTTACTTTAAAGTACCATACACTCAAATCGTTGTCAACAACTGAATCACTAAATTCAATTGTTAATTGACTAAATTCAATTGGGGTCGTACCACACAACTAATTAAAAGGTTTAATTAACCCACATTTATAACGAATGTAGTTGAACATTATTTATATAGGATTTGCTGTATAAGTAGTAAACACTGTTGTACCAATTATGATCAATGAATTAAAAAGGGTACCAAACTAGGGTACCAAACTAGTCGTTCAATTGTAATAAAAATGTAAGGGCCAATTTAATACACAACTACCAAAGATGTTAGTAAAAGTAAATGCTAACAACTACCTGTTCAGAACCCTAAACTGAGACTTCGTATTTATAGGTACAAACTCCCTTTTGAGCATTCTTAACAACATTTAACTTCCAACCCTACCTCTTACAAATATTTTCAACTTCAGTGAGTAGCCGTAGTTGAGCAGCCGTAGTTATCACTTCATCATTATACCAGATTTTCAGTATGAAGAAGATGAAGTCCATTTCTAGTAGAGTTGCCCAAAACCAGGTTTCAGGGCCATCTCAAAATTTTATTTTTCACCCAACATCTGTTCTTTACTTCGACCAGCCAAAAGCATCAAACTTACCTGAGGTAGACTATAACACCACTAGCTACTACGTCGACCTCGAAGAATTTGAAGCGGAATTCACCGTACCAGAGGCAATAAAGTCAGATTTGGAGTTGCAACTTACAGCGGTGATGACAAACACCCCGTACGTACATGATGCTTTCCCGTGTGCAGTGATGGCTACAACCGAAGGAGGACCTGCTCCTTCACACCGTCCTCTAATTACCGACCACCCCCATTTACATCAGGGGTTTTGGGCCTTCCTAGTATGGTGTTCCAACATTTTAGCAGACGAAATGTCTTGGAAGTTGTTCCCTTCCGAGCTTATTGCAATAATCGACCCCAAGCCAGATATTGATGTTCAAGATCTGCCCATTTATAATTTTCCCGACTTCGAAGCTCGGATATGCATTGCATCATACTCAGACGCAATCCACGTTATGAGGGTGGAACAATTCTTCTCTAGTCTGGTAGTGGGAGTCATGGACAAGAATTTTTCAAAGCCTTCACGGGCGTATGCGGAAATACGCGTAGAAGGGCAAAAGATGTTCGCCGGAGTCCCCCCAACGATGATCCCACGCGGAATGATTGTGGTTGTGTGGGGAATTCCAAGTCTATGACAAGGCCTTCTTTCAGGGAAACATTCTTCTCACTTTTTGCAACCTACCACCCATCTCTCATAGTTGTAACTGAAGCTAGGATCAGCAACAACGACGGTAAGGAACTTATAAATAACCTCCCGGGAAAGTACGACAGTACCGTATTCGACAACATTGATCTGTGTGGAGGGGTGGTGCTTATGTGGCGTGTGAATGAGCTTTACGTCTCGTACAAAGAAGCAGATTTCATGATAGAAGACGCGTTGTTCAACGTCACGTTTGAGGTACTTTTCTTCCCTAACGCTTCTCTTTTCTCGAAGTTGTCAACTTACACCTGCCAAATACATGTTAGAATGGTGCCAATTTCATGTTAAAAAGGTACCTAACAATTATTACCGAGTACACATTAGTATTAAAAAGTACCATTTTAAAATTGCAACTGCGTACCATAATACATCAAAATGCATTCTTCTTTAGTACCAAATAACACTAAAGTGTACCACATACTCAGATGATCTTATTTTGTTACAATAAGGTGTACCAGTTTCATGATCGTCTGTTGTTTAGTACAGTTATGGTGTACCAACGTTACGTCAAATTGAAATTCATAATTACTGGCTTGGGTGGTTGGAAATGGAAATGAAATAAATGTGCAAGTAAATATGTTCTTTTTAAGGGAGACCCAACCATTTTCAACCACCCTACCGTTCATTTCATCCAAACAAACAGTTCCCCAACATTTAATCCTTCCACCATGTTCAGCGCCGTACGAAAACATAAACACTCATCCAAAGGAAAATCTATTACTTCACAGATCGCCAACATTGAAGTGGGTAATAATAGCAGGACCACTCTCCTATTGAATCCAAAAAATATTATCTATTTCAAACCCTTATACACTTCTAAGTTGGTTCCAGAAGTAGATTACAATAACACGTTGTTCTACGTTGACGGCGAAGACTATCACCGTAATGTGTACATACGCGACGCGATCCGATTTGACTTAAGAAACCAGTTGAGGGACAAGCTGTTGAGGAAGTCTTATGATCGTGAAAGCTTCCAATGCGATTTAATGGCGACGCCAGATGGAGTCGCTTTGCCGCCGCACCGACCCTTAATTGAAGACCAACAAGACCTACATCTGGCATTTTGGGCATTCTTGGATTGGACATCAAGGAAGTTAAGAGCATCTGGGTCTACCCAGTTGTACCCAGACATTTTGATCCCAATAGTAGACCCCATCCCAGGCATCGACATAGATAATCTACCAATTTATAGCTTCCCCGATTTCAACCGTCACTTGTTCATGTCGTCGGACGCGGACGCAGTACACGTTTCGAGCATTGACGCCTTTTTCCATTATGTGGAAATCAATGTGACACCAAGATCCTTTTGGAGATGGCCTCGCGAGTATGTCGATATTAGTTTGAAAGGAGATACAATTGGCTACGGGGACTACCACCCCTTTTTCCCGAGGGGAACAATGGTTGTTATTTGGAACGCCAGATCCATGGCGAGGCCTTCTTTCGAAAAGGGTTTCAAAAAGCTTTATGAAGCTCATAAACCCTCGCTCCTGGTTATAACACAAGCTAGGATTACTTGGCAACATTGCAAGCAACTTGTTCATCGACTTCCAGGTAATTATAAATGCAGTGTGTTCCAGAACCTGCGTGACTGTGGTGGGGTGGTAGTTATTTGGAAACTCTGTGAAATTGTCGTTAAGTTCATCGAAGAGAACTTAGAACCAATGACCCTGTTTAAACTCATTGCAAAGGTTAGTTCAACCTCTAAATGTCTGTAATTAATTACTAGTTTCGTTGCTTTCTGACTATATTAGGATATCCTCTTGCATATTAATCAACCAACATTATTAATACAAAATTTGTTTACGTACAACTTCTTAGTTTGACAACCAAATAGTACAGGCCCTGTGTTCATTTGGTTCAATCGAATATATTGTTGATAGTTCGAAACGGAACTAGTATAGTCCTTGTGTAAAATTTGGTTATTCACTAGGTACCAACAACGATAGTTTGATATCCAAAAAGTATAGTCCTTGGTGTAAAATTTGTTAACCGAATATGTTGTTCCAAATTTTACAACTGTAGTTTTAATTCTTTTGTTGTTGTGTTCTCACTTTTTATATTTCACTAATAATGTTGGATGATCTATGTTGAGCAGCCAGTCTTCAAGCCCCGGAAGCAACCCCTTGCGCGTAAGTTGGACCTATAAGGAGGAGACGATGAAAGTCGTGTCAGCAACAACTTTGACACTACTTTAAATAGGTTATTAACTAGACTAAGCGAAAATTATTACCAACACAACCAACCACAAATTTTTACCTGTGGGTTCGATTATCTCGGCTTGTTTCTCGGCTTAATGTCTAATGTCTAATGTCCATTTGTCTAATGTCTGTTAGTCTAATGTGTAAACTTTAATATGTATTAGTCTAATGTCTAAACTTTAATATCTCTCGGCTTGTATCTCGGCATGTACTACACCTTATGTACTAGGTGCTTTGTGTTGTATCTAAACTACGTTTTATTGTATTAAAGGACAATTATTTGTCAGTGCTAATAGACGAACTCTGAATTTAACAAACAACTATTTATTATTGTGTACCAAACAACTATCTCACGAACTCTAAATTTAACATATACCTATTTATTATTGTGTGTACCAAACATCTTATACACGAACTCTAAATTACACCGATAGGTTGACAACCAAATAACTATTTATTATTGTGTGTACCAAACATCTTATACACGAACTCTAAATTACACCATCATCTAAGAAACTTTTTGTACCAAACACCTTATAGGCAGACACCTTATAGACAGACACTAAATGTAGGCCGAACAACACCTATCTCACGAACTCTAAATTTAACAACTAATAAACAATGTTATACAATGTTACATTATTACCAAGTGTTATAAATTAAATATAAATAATCAACAACTTATTAAGGACTACAAGTACCCTATCAAATGAATTACGTATTAATTTTTTGACAAGTCGTGGCAACTAAGGAGGTCTTTGGTGAAAATTGGGTTGCGTGAAACATTGTCTTGGTAAACCTGAGTGCTAGTATTTCCTACAAAGCACTGATTACCTTGAAACACATTATTGCTTGTGTGTTGGTAATTTGGATTATCTATGTGTCCTTGTAACGTATGATTTCCATGGACTTGATAATTCTGGTTTACGCCCGGCATGCACTGATTTCCAGAACCTTGGAAAGTTCCAGCAACATTACTGGTAAAATACCTTAGGGAGCCTGCGTTCTGCGATACTTGCAAGGCATTCAAGTTTTGCGGCATTTGAGGTAATGGACGCACGCATTGGATTTTTGACATTTGAACTCCGCCTTGGTTTTGAGAAATTTGGGACAGTTGCACACCACTCATGTTCTGTGACAAAACCATCTGACATGGATCTTGAGAGAGCATTACATCCTCTTGGGACATACGAATCCCCCCCACTGACATGCGGATTTGTTGTTGTTCCACTGGAAACAAATTTGTAGCAACGCCTCCACAAACTCTACCGGATGGCTGCTGCTACATGTCACAGAATCAGTTTACACCAAAACAGACTACACACAAAAGAAAATTCATATTAACATTACAATTCACCTGTAAGTTTTGAAGGGGAGCACCATTCATGAAATTGTGTTGCGGATATAAAATATTCCCACCAGGTTCCCGACCGTTCTGAACTCCTACGAGTTGTTGCAATTCACCTCCATTCCCGCGAAGCTGACCATGCATACCCTGAAACCATAAACCACAACAAACATTATACTCTGTACACACTCCACAATGTTGTCAAATTTATAACAGAATTGGATGAGGATAAATCAGCTCACAATTTGGTTGGACCCCCATCGAGGATGGTAGTTGTTCTGTATACAACCTTGATTATTTTGGCCTGGTATGTTGGTATTCGCTAGACTCGGTCCAGGAACTTCTTCCGCAACAACGTCCTTATTTTTCCGTACTTGCTTTCTAGCAGGCTTTTTGATCTCACCGGCAGTAAGGAATCGTTTCTCACGAGTCCTGTGGGCCTTCACACCACCACGTGGAACAGGATCCTTAACAACCACAGGTGGGGATAGAGATGGTGTATCCTCCCCGTAACTGTTGGGAGGTTTGTTAACAGACCCAGGAGTTAGAGGAGCATCGCTGCTCTTTCTGTTGCCAACAGAAGCAGCACCACCGCCTTCGTTATCGCCCACTGCTGATGTAAGTACATCGCTCTCATCCAAACGTAGCACAGTTTTCTGAATCATCTCAATAACAATGTCCATTTTTTTCTCTGCGAGGGAACCACGCAGAGCAACCGGTTCTATGGCATTCATAATTTTGTCGTATCGCTTAACTTCCTCAGTCTTCTCTGGATCATGATACGCAACCTTGACAAGGGTGTGCTTACGTTGGATATCTTTCCTCCAACGATCAACAATATAAGCGGCAGGTACTGCTTCCACATTCTCCACGTCCAGTACCTTGATTATATGCCGGCACACTATGCCATGGCACTCAAAGTGTTTGCAATCACACTTCGCAACTGACGTTTCTTTGTTGAAGAGTACAACATATGTACGCTTTCTACCAGACAAGGATATTTCCTTCTTCAGAAACTTGGACCACACCCACACTTTGTCTGATAAAAGGTGTTCCACCTCCACGTCAGAAATCGGTTTCGAACTTATGGGGGAAACATAGCATACGCGCATGCACTGTAGCTGAACTTCAACAAACTTCGCTTCCGTGTATATCTTCTGAAACTTTCTTTCCACAGCAAACTCACCCACTAACGGTCTACTGAAACGACTACAGTTCACATCCGCAGCTCTTTCATCATTCGCCCTACTTTCCATTGCCTTGCAATATCTTGGAGCAAACTGATACAACCTCGTGTTCTTCTTCAAGTAGCCGTCGAAAAAACTATTTATGCTCTCCACCCTTTGAGTAGTCTGCATACCTGCCCAAAATATATGTTTCACATAAGCCGGTATCCACATTTCTCTCTAGTTGTACAAACCTGCCAGGGATCCAAAATGTAAGAGACAAAGTCTGCATTTTCATAAATCACAATTTGAAGTACCAACTTCTTATATATATAAGGGAGTACAACAAAAATATGTACCAAACAACACAAATAACGGAGTTTGGTACATCTACTTAGCACATGAAATTCAAAATTTTGGAAATTAACATACCTTCAAGCCACTTATAGCATTTCTTTGTCTCCTCCTTTGTGTCGAGTTTAAATGTTTTGATAGCAACCGCCCATTGCTCCTCAAACTCAACAGGAGTTAAACTATTGTATATGGCATTCTGTAACGCAACTTTTATTTGGGGGAAATCATTCAACGACCCTAGTTTCCGGCTAAACTTCTGCATTTTGTGCCACATGCACCAGCAATGTCGAGTTTGTGGCATTGGCATTGCTATCCGAATCGCCTTCCTCATTGCAGCATCTTGGTCAGTCATCATTGCTGCTGGCGCTTTTCCCCCCATACAGGACAACCACGACCGAAACAACCACACAAATGTCTCTGCATCTTCGTGGGATAATAAAGCACATCCTAATAATATGGTCTGCCCATGGTGATTTACCCCAACAAAGTTCGAAAACGGCAACTCATACTTATTTGTGAGGTAGGTCGAGTCAAAGCAAACCACATCCCCAAAATACTTATACGCTTCTCTACTACGAGCGTCAACCCACATAACGTCCCTCAACTTCCCTGATTTATCTACGCGGTGCAGATGGAAAAAAATTTGGTTGTCCTTGATCATTCTATCTAAATAGTTTATCATTGCCGCAGCATCTCCGTCTCTAAGCCTCAATCGCATCCTCTTATTCAAAATATTATGCATATCTTTTTTGGTAAACCCAATATTCTCAACCCCGTTCCGTCTACCAGCTAAGTTGTTGAAAATCTGTGTAATTGGCGCCCCTGAATCATGATCATTTACAATCTGATTTAAAATTGTATCAGTAATTTTCTTCACCCTATACATCGATATATGATTAGACTTTGTAGGTGTTGGATTGTGATTCACGTGTTCGTTTACAACACTCTTCACCACCCAACTATTATCCTGCTCACGAGCACCATACAACATAGCAGGGCAATTACACTTTTTGGACTTCTTCTTCACAAGTGGATCCAAGGCCATACTCACTTTTTTCCCATTGACCATGCGCCTGTAAGTGGTTCTTCCGTAACACTCGCACCTCCACACATAAGTTTTTAGGGAATTTGATTTCCCATTTTCTTGTTTTAATTTGGGACAACTTCTTCCCCCTACACAGACTACACCAAATCCTTGTTGTTCCCCATACAAACGGTAATAGTTATTCATACCTTCCCAACTAGGAAATGACATTCCAACTACAGGGCTGGCTAATGCAGGGCCTTCTCTCCTCCTTGTAGGGGTTGTATACACTCTAGAAATATTTCCTTTCAATCCACTACCTTGTCCTACAGCATTACCCACACCTTCTCCTACTAATGAGTCATTTTCTTCTCCATCAACATCATTTTCAGCTTGATTTTCAGCATCAACATCATTATCCTCTTTAAGGTCATCGTCATTACCCATGAAAACTTCCTCATTCAAATCTTCTCCCACATCCAGTTCCTCATCATAATCATCCCCACTATCATAATCATAAGATTCATAACCACATTCATCTTCAGCGTCTTCTTCATCCACATTTCTGTATCCATTACCATTTTCATCGGCTAAATCTTCACCACTTTCATCGGCTAAATCATCACCACTTTCATCAACACCTTCACCACTTTCATCGGCTAAATCATCCCCACTTTCATCAACACCTTCATCACTAGATATATCACATTGTTCACCCAACACTTGGAATGTCATTTCATCCAGTTCACTATCATCAGCCTTGGGGAACATGGAAGTTTAAGTTACCAACAGCACATCAAAATAATCTAATACCAAATTCACATTGTTCACCCAATACAAACACTATACCAAATTGCAATATTCATAAAATTGATATGATTAAACAATACCAAATAAGTTAGATCATATTAATTTTCCTATACCAACTTACACTTTTTAATCAAGTTTGGTTTTACTTGGTACAAACACTGAAAATAATTTCCATCAAATTTAGAGCGTATAAATGTCATCATTATTATATATTAGTTATCAGTTCATTTACTCGTACACCAACGAAATGATTTTAATTAATGTTTCAACTATGTATGTACTAATTATCCCTAATAATACACATTTACAGTTGCCCCAAACCCTAAACCCTATTTTTTTTTTTGGCAATTAATAATTGTATTAATAACCAAAGCCTTGAGCAAACACCCAAGGGAGCAGGGAAACCAGACCACCAAAACAACTCTACACAAAATCAAATGTGTAGTATCCTACTCCTAAGTTCCTCAGAACCTCTACAACAAACTTTAAACAAAATTTCCCTAACAATACTGTCTATGCTCTTAGTAGGCCTTTTAAAAATTACAGCATTTCTAGCAAGCCACACACTATAGATGGCTTCAGTGAAGCACATAACATACAACTGATCAGCAACACCAACTTTTCTGCTCCTCTTCATAGCTTGCTGCAACTCAGAAGCAAAACCAGTAGCTCTTCTATGAATACCAATCTGCAACAACAGTTTAGACCAGACTGCAGAAGAAAACTTGCACTCAAAAAACAGATGTTCAACTGTTTCTTTCCCATCTGTGCACAGCACACATTGATCAGAACACTGAATCCCCCAAGCTTGAAGCCTATCAGTAGTATAAAGCCTATTAAGGATAGCCAACCAAGTAATAAACAAGCTTTTTGGACTAGCTTTGTTATAGCACATTACTCTCCACCAAGTAACCTTAGGAGCAACACCCTGCAAGCATTTATACACCTTGCTGATACAGTATTTACCATTTGCAGTGGTTTTGTCCCAACCACCAATTTGCAGAATAATCTCTCTGCTATTAAAAATCTTCTTAAGAGCCCATGAACAAGATCCAGGAGTGGACATTTGAAGAGGATTTTGGCCTTTCATATAGAAGCTATCAACCCACTGCACCCACAGCTTATCTTTTTTAAAAGCCAAAGCCCACAGCAATTTCCCAATGGCCACTTTGTTCCAAGCAGCAATATTCTTCACATTCCAGCCACCAGAATTTCTAGGTTGATACAGTTTATCCCATGCTACTAGAGCTTTCTTTGATGCTGCAGTGTCACCAGACCATAGGAAACACCTACAATAAGCTTCAACCTCCTTATTGATTCTTTTAGGTAAAATGAAAATTTGACACCAGAAAGTCTGCATGCCAAACAAGATGGTTTTGATAAGTAACAACCTGCCAGCATAAGACAAAAACTTAGCTGACCACACCTTAGTTCTAGCCAGAATCTTGTCCACTAGAGGCTTGCATTGAGGATAGGAAAGTTTCTTGGAAGAAAGTGGCACCCCAAGGTATCTAAAAGGAAGGCAAGCTTCTGAGATTTTCTGAGCAGATAAAATATCTGTTTTGTCACACATTGAAACACCAGCAAAGTAAATATTACTTTTATCCATATTAGCTTCAAGGCCTGAAGCAGAAGAAAACTTGGAAAAGGCTTCAAGGAGTAATTGTACAGAGATCTTGTCAGCTCTTGCAAACAATAATAAGTCATCTGCAAACATCAGATGAGTAATATTGAGCTTCTCACACCTAGGATGGAAGTTAAAATCAGGATTTTGCTTCAATTGGTTCATACATCTTGTCAAGTATTCCATACCAATAGCAAACAGGAAAGGGGAGAGAGGATCCCCCTGTCTCAGCCCTTTTTTTGCTTGGAATGGTTTGCTAGGAAAGCCATTGATGAGAATAGAGTAGGAAACGGTTGTAATACAAGTCATGATCCACTTCACAAACACTTGAGGGAATCCTAGCTCTTGCAGAACAGTCTGAATAAAGTTCCAGTCAACTGAGTCATAAGCTTTTTTTAGATCAACTTTTAGGACACATCTAGGGGAAATATGAGCTCTACCATACCCCTTGATTAATTCAGTTGCCATCAAAATGTTGTCAGCAATGAACCTTCCAGGAATAAACCCTGATTGGCATTCACTAACCACTTCAGTAATAACTTTTTGCAGCCTTGCAGTAAGAATCTTAGATATGATTTTGTAAAGAGTGGAACAACAAGCAATAGGACGAAAATCTTTAACATAGGAAGCATTAGGTACCTTAGGTACCAGAGTAACAGAGGTGCAGTTCATACCAGGATACATTTCCCCTTTCTGAAAGAAGAACTTGACAGCTTCATACACATTTTCTTTAATCCGAGGCCATGCTTTCTTAAAAAACACAGCATTGTATCCATCCAACCCTGGAGCTTTACTGTCATCAATGGACTTGAGAGCCAAGTCAATCTCATCAGTGGTAACTGGCACACATAGAGATAGAGCTGCAGTTCTAGACAATCTTGGGCCTGATCTAAGAGAGGGGAGATCAGGCTTAGAAATGTGAGGAGCAGCTGTACCAAGAAGAGCCATATAGAAATTCTGAATTTCCACAGTGATTTCCCCAGGATCCACAATTTTATGCCCTTGAGGAGTATACAGCAAAGAAATTCTATTCATGTTTCTTCTTTGCTTGACAGAAGCATAAAAGAACTTAGAGTTAGAATCCCCATCAGCTAGCCATTGGATTCTAGATTTCTGCTTCAAAGCAGATTCTTCCACAGATAGCCACTTTCTAAGATTTCCAGTACACCTCTTCTCTTCAACTTGCATTAACAAATCTGTAGGATCAGAACATAACTGATTTTGAACTTCTTCCAACTCTTGTTGAGCTTTTTGAATTCTCACAGTGATATTTGCAAACTCCTCTTTGTGAAGGGACTTCAGTTTGTGTTTTAGCCTTTTCACCTTAAACCAAACTTTGCTTAAAGGAGTACCCTTAATAGGAATATCCCAATCTTGAGCAACAACTTCTGCAAACTGAGAATGATTTGCCAGAAAGTTAAAAAACTTAAAGGGCCTCCCCCCATCTTTATGATCATCACCAAATTTTAACAAAAGAGGGGAATGGTCTGAGATTGAAGGGTTAAGATAGTCCACAGCTAAATGCCCAAATTTCATCATCCAGCATCCATTTCCCAAAGCTCTGTCTATTCTACTAGTCACCCTAGCATCCCCCAAACTCTTATTACTCCAAGAAAAAAAGTGGCCAGTGCTTCTCAATTCATTCACTCCAGAGTTAAGCAGAAAGTTCTCAAAATCTTGAGTTTCATAATTGGTAACACATGCTCCATTAACCCTGTCATTACTTGAAAGAACAGCATTGAAGTCTCCAAGTACTATCCATGGAGAAGAAGTAACCATAGCAGAGATACCAGAAAGGGATGACCACAAAGCCTTCCTGGTTTCAACAGTATGTAAGCCATACACAAAGGTAATGAAACAGACTGAAACACCCTTGCTATCCACTAGTTCCCCATGAACTAATTGCTCATGAGTGAGTAAAATGTTGACAGTAGCATTCACATTCTTCCACCCTACCCAAATTCTCCCCCTGGGATTACAAGAAGAATTACAGTGCCAAGACCAACCACCACCTAGCTTCTGCTGAATTTTACTATTATTATTCTCTTTGACTCTTGTTTCTAAGACAGCAATCACATCCACCTTATTTACTGAAAAAAAAACTTTTCAATGCTCTTGTCTTATTAGGGTCATTAAGGCCCCTCACATTCCATGCACAGATTATCATCAGGGGGGGAGATCATTGTGTTCCTCCCCTTCTTCATCTACAACTTCTATGCCACCATGTTCAGGGGTGAGAGCTCTGAATGAGTTTTGAATTGGAGTAATTGTCCTCACTTGTTGAGCTTCCCTGTGCTTAGTCCTTCTAGCATCAATTTTCCACCCTGCATCATCATCAGAGTGAACAACAACAGAAGTGCCAACAGGAGTGGTCTGTTGAAGTTGTTGTTGTTGTTGGTTCTGTGGAACTTGCTGAACTTTTTTAGGAACCCACTTCTTCACTACCTTCTTCTCAGGGGGTCTAGCATTGTTAACTTTCTTAACAGAAGTCTCACAATTGTGTCCCACCAGGCAACACTTCTTGCAGTAGTCTGGTTTCCAATCATAAGTAACAGTTTGTTCAAATTCCTGACCAGATGGATCAGCAATAGTGATGGAGCTAGGGAGAGGGTTAGTCACATCCACTTCAACCAAAACCCTAGCAAAAGATATTCTCAACTGCTGTGTAGTACATTCATCTGCAAACAAGGGAACTCCAAGAACACTGCCAATCCTACTCAAAGAATCCTCTCCCCAACAGTTCAGAGGTAAATTTGGAAACCTCACCCACAGAGGAATAACCTTCAAAACTTCCTCCTGGAAGCTAAAGTGGGAGGACCATTGCTTGATGATGGCTGGTTTACCATAAAAGTACTGAGGGCCAGCATATAGAATAGTGTTCCTATCTTCCAAAGAACAGAATCTAATCACAAAGTAACCTTCATCATGAAGGAAAACTTTGGGGGTTGCCACTTGACTCCATTCCTTAGCAATATACCTGAGTACAGATGCAATTGTTGGAGTTTCACCCAACACAAACATGACAACTGCATTAGCCCAATGAGCATTACATTTATCTATTTCTGGCTGTTGCAGTTGAGCAATGACCCTATCACCAATACACACAGGAGCAACATAGCTTAATGTCTTTCCTTTAGTAGCAAGTAAACTACCCCTAACCTTACTGGCCCAAGAGCTTTGAGGTTTATCAACTACAGGAATCCCAGAATCTCCCCCCATATTCAATTTCCTACTCACAATACGCATAGATTCAGGGTTAACAGAGCTAGCTTTTGCAGAAATTGCATCTAACATTCCAGATCCAGAAACCACAGGGTTCGAAATAGGAGCAGAAAAAAGGGAGTTATGGTGTTCTTTAATTACCTCTTGGAGCCTAATGGGAATAGGTCCAGCACTGGGATGAACCAATTTCGGGTCCGCCATTGAAGAAGGTTCAGCAAGAATTTCTTCTACCATAGCGTACGTGAGTTGTTGCGTGGTGTCCAAGCTAGACGCTTGAGGTACAGAAACATGAGAAGCAACCAAAGGAGAAGAATCTCCATTATTTCCTGGCCCAGAAACAGCCGGCATCTTCTTCTTTCTCCCCATCGATGGAGGTGGCGTATGATAGCAGATGGCCCTTATCGTGCGCCTCGTACCATGAGAGAGAGAGAGCGTTTTTGAAATTTGGTATACCCTAAACCCTATTATTGATTAGTAATAACAATAATTAACAAGAAAGAACTGATGTAATATCTGTTGTGTATGGAAACATAAATATAATTAATTTGTTCATCCATACCTGATTATCTAGCTGTAATCTTCTCCTTCCGCCGCCCACAGCGTCTTTCGCCATTGATAACACAGAGTTCACTCACAGAACGGTTATCGATAGATTTATTGAATTCGAGGAGACTAAATCAAGAGTTCCTCCATCGATTGTTTTGAGATTTTTTTGTGACAAACCCTCATCACGAATCTAAGGGAATTTGAGAAATTTGAGTTCCAGATATGGTTGATTGTATCAGATTGATGAAGAAGAAGAATATGTGGATTACAATTCACCTTGTTTTTGCCGCCAAACAATTGGACTGGAATTTTGGCGCTTTGGACGAAATTTTACTTCTCTCACTAACTTTGAGTTAGCGCCAGGTAATATCATGGTTTCCTTTTTTTTTCTGTTGTTTTTGCCCCACTTTAAAGTTTATTATTATTATATTCTTGGTATAGTTTTTAAAGCCTCTAGTAGGTATAGTCCAAGACTTTCTCAAAAGTGACTTGGGGTTTATAACATTTCTCAGACCTGACTCAGGGCTACATTCAAGAAACAATTTCTTTAAAGCACTCGTTAATGGACCCACAGACCCTTCTAAATTCAGCAAGCACTCCCGCAGCACATCCATTGCTAGCAGATTCTGCATGACAGAATTGAAATAACAAGTATTGCCAAGGTTAACCAACCCTCTTACTGAATAGAAGTCTTTTCCATCGACTAAATTGATTGCTTTGCTTTCTGCTTTTACTTCACTTACAACACTACCACTTCCAAACCAAACATCCTCTACATCCACTGAACGTACTTTTGAAGACTGTTTTTTCAATAGCTTGACAATATCTAAGAAAACATCTTTATGTTCACCAATATCTACCAGTTTATCAACAGGGAGAAGTGTGTTGCAAGAGAAACACCACCTTAAAAGTGGATTCTCCAATTGGATCACCAAGGGATGCCGATTTTGTCTCGAATGTCTAAGCGCGTGACTTAGTGGGTTAGTTGGTAAGCCAACAGCTCCACAGGAAAAGTGCCCGCATTGTAAGCAAATCCAAGTGGCTTTATTAGCTCTAGAATCAGAAGCACCCTTCTTCTTACCGTGTTTTCCCTTCCCTTTATAGGCCTTTCGTTCATTCACACCGTCCCTGCAATCTTCGCAGCCAGTGGACTCTGCAGACTCAATTTTTAAAGAAAATTTCTCCAGATCAATACCCTTCTCAAGATGGACACAGGCGTCCCTCTCCTTATGCAGCACAGGTCCATCATCAGCAGTCCTGGAACTCTGATTATCTTCCAAAGAAACAGCCTTTGGGGAAGAGGTAGAAACCCGTTTTCCCTTATGGGCAGTACGAGCCGCCTTCTTTCCCACAATGTCCTACAACCCACACAAATCTCTAGTTTAAAAGAAAGACAAGTAGGTAAGGAGACATTCAATTCTGTTCAAGTGCAAATGAACTATAACCCGCAAAATCACTGAAACCTAAGGAGTTGAGAATCATCATCATCCATCATAACAGCATATATAAACTAGAATCGAGACAAACCAAGAAACATAAATAAAAAATAAACAGATGGGCACACATTAAAATTCTACAAAAATCAAGGTTGGGCATTTAATAAATCATTAAAATTAATATTGGAAAGCCAGACCTAAAGGATTGATGTAAAAGAAGTGAAATCAATGAAAGATGAAGATTAAAACTAGGAAATAGAGGGTTGCCCGAGGAAGAACTGAAGCAAAGAAGGTCCAAGTCAAGTCACATGAAGGAAAACCTAAAAGTACTAATGTGGATGGAAACTATACTATGTGATGAAAGTTTTTATGTTGAAATATGACATGTTGATCAAATTTTATTGCCAAGTACAAGTTAGTCATTTCTTAGTTATTAAGCATTGAACAGTAGTTTAAGGCCCTGTTTAGTTCACCTTATTTCTCCTGATCTGGTCTGGTCTGATTTGATCTGAATTTATTTTTTCTGATCTGATCTGATCTGAACTTATTTTTTTTGATCTGGTCTGATCTGATCTGATCTGATCTGCTTTGATCTAATCTGATCTGGTTTGATCTGATCTGATCTGATCTGATCTGATCTGGTCTGATCTGATCTGATCTGATCTGATTCTTCTAAATTAAGTTTAAACAAAAATCTACATTTATTAATATTAAACGACTTACGTGAAAAATAAATGTTACACAAATTTATAATATTGTTATTATTTACTTGACTTTGCTCATGATTTAACTATTCCTTATATTAGATAGACCTATACATGATCTAGATAGATCAGTTATGATCTAGACACATAAGTTCTGATCTGGATATGATATGTACAGATCGGTTCTGATCCATACATGATTTGTACATATAAGTTATGATCTGGACATGATCAGTTCTAATCTGGACATGATCTGTACAGATTAGTTCTAATCTGTACATGATATGTACAGTTCAGTTATGATCTAGACATGATCGATCTGTACAAATCAGTTCTGATCTGGACATGATCTGTACAGTTCAGTTATGATCTAGACATGATCTGGACATGATCGATCTGTACAAATCAGTTCTGATCTGGACATGATCTGTACAGTTCAGTTCTGATCTAGACATGATCTGTACAGACCAGTTCTGATTTGGACATGATCTGTACAGATCAGTTCTGATCTGGACATGATCTGTACAGATCAATTCTGATCTAGACATGATATGTATAGTTCAGTTCTGGCCTGGACATGATTTGGACATGATCTGTATATATCAGTTCTGATCTGGTCATGATCTGTACAGATCAGTTTTGTTCTGGTCATGATCTGTACAGTTCAGTTTTGATCTGGTCATGATATGTACAGATCAGTTCTGATTTGGTCATGATCTGTACATATCAGTTCTGATCGGGTCATGATTTATACAGACTAGTTCTGATCTGGACATGATATTTGCAGATCAATTCTGATCTGAACATAATCTATACAGAGTCGATATCTAGAGAAGTTATAATTTGGATATATCGATTCTGATCTGGACATGATCTGTACAAATCGGTTTTGATCTGAACATATTGGTTCCGTAAGGATCGGTTCTGATGTAGACAAGATCTTTGCATATTTGAACATGATCTGGACATGATCTGTACATATCAGTTATGATCTGGATATTATCTGATCCTATCAGTTCTAGTCTGGATATATAAGAGTTCTGATCAATAAAAATCAGTTCTGATATGGAAATGACCTGATCATATCGTTTCTAATCTGGACTTAATGGTTTTAATTTGGACATGATCAATTTGAATGTTTTGTTAATGTTTTTTTATGTCTTAAATAATAAATTTTGATTGCACTGACAACACATTATTTTTTATTAAAGCAATAATAGTAATAAAATATTAAATATAATAACAATGATATAAACATATAATAATAATAATAATAATAATAATAATAATAATAATAATAATAATAATAATAATAATAATAATAATAATAATAATAATCTGGTCTGGTCTGATCTGATCTGATCTGGTCTGATCTGATCTGAACTTATTTTTTCTGATCTAATCTGATCTGAACTTATTTTTTCTGATCTGATCTGATATGGTCTGATCTGACCTTATCTGGTCTGATCTGATCTGATTAGATCTGAAATAAGTAATAAGGTCCTGAAATAAGGTGAACTAAACAGGGCCTAAGTAGAATAGTAGAAAGAATATTTTAACATCATCATATATCCAAGACTTATTCTCCTTATTCTTAGACGCAACATCTATTTTCACATTTGCCAATGCATAACTTCAACTATGAGAAACTAACAAGATCTCAATACAGAAAAAACAGGCTAGAAGGAAACCTATACCTAGTATTTAAAAAGGATAACCATAGATGATTAGATGACATGTGTCACCCCATCTTTCATCCATGCATAATTTTATTTTATTTACAATGTTTCATTTTATTATTCACCATTTAATTCATATATTTATGCAACCTTTTCCACTTCACCCCCTCTTTAACACTCAATATTAAATACGGCCGCATGAATATTAAATAGAATTTTTTTTATGGATATGAGCGAGTATATATTAGAGTAATAGCGCTCCGCAATGTACATGTTTCACGTACGTGTACATCATTTTAAAACTATATATTGTTATGACGTTTGATTCTTTAATACTCCGTAAAATCGTTGTCAGAGAATTTTCTACCATGACAATCTAGGAAAAGATTCTTTTCGAGATGAAATCATGTCATTCATATTCTTTTTTAAACTTAACTTATTTTTTTATAACATAATTTCTCTTCAATTTCTCCCCGAAAAAATGAAAATAAGATGAAAAGTAACAAGTTTAAAATTTGTATTTTACATAAGTAGTATAACACCATGCTTAAGTGGTTAACTTTAACTAATTATGTTTTACAAAAATTCTAAATTTTACTACGTCGTTATTTTTAATTTGTACCTTATATTTTCTCAAACACACATAGCGAATATAAATCAATTTTATTTAATTAAAATATATTTTCTATTTATAAATTATTATTTACGAGTAATTAATTATACTCCGTAAAAAAATTTAATCTCATCTGTGCGTTGCACAGGTCTAAATCTAGTTAATATAAGAATAAAAAGTTAAGTAAACCAGTGACTGAAATTGCAACTCACCTTGCTATTGAGAACCGATTTTGCAAAGTCTTTTAACCGACCTTCCAAATCACTGTCCCTGAATTGAACAGCAGAACAAACTGCTAACTTATATTGACACTGATCCTGGCTCTTAAGCCCACATTTAGCCATCCTACGCAAAGTATCCCACTTCCCTACAACATAAAATATGTTGAGCTCTTTGCTCATTTGGGCCCACAAGTTGATTTGTGCTACCAACTTTGGATCAACCTCTACCTTCTTATGGCTATGGACCCAGTCTAATCCTTCAAAGGTCTTGACTACAACATCTTCGAAGTCATACAATCGTGCACTTTCCAAAAAGTGCACGACAATGTCGAAATATGCACCTTTCCATTCCGATTCCACATTCTTATTTAAATCTCTCATTGCACTTAATAATACTTCGGGTCTGACCGTTACCTTACAATACCCATGATGTTAAAATATTAATCTAGAAAAATCTAGATAATACACTTGTAAAAATAGTGAAATGTATTATGTAGAAAAATCTAGAAATATAATAATCTAGAATAATCTTAGGAAATATCTAGGAGCTAGACTAGAAAAATCTAGTAACTAAAATGTCTAGAATTATCCTAAGAAAAATCTAGATGATGAGGGGAGTAGAAAAATCTAGAAATCATAATACAACAACTATAAATAGGTTGTATGTGTATAAGTTTAGGGTGAGCTAATCAAGAGAGCTCCCACAAAATATGAGGGGTAGAAACAAGGGTTCTACCAAAGAGATAAGTGAGAGACATGAGCTCTCGCAAATATTGTTGTACATTAATTTCTTATTAATGTAATCAATGATAAAAATACAATTTTGTTACATTATTCGGGTCCATCAAAACTTCCGCGTGCGTCTCAAAATTTCTATCACATGAGTAATCGTAAAATATCGTAGATCCGATTCAGGGACACTAATTTGACGCTGATTTTTGTCCTTAACTATTTGCCACTTCTTTTCCTTAGTTTGAGCATTCAGAAACCCTACCATGTACAAGTCAGCCTTTAGAACAAGGAAATGTAGTTCTATGTTTTCAGGGGAATATGTTAAAATCAGCAGAAAAAACTCTTGTCCGCAAATTTGGTTGTTGGTTAAAGTAGGCACCAAAAACACTTGTTCTCTATTTGCACAAACGACTTTCCTAATTGCTATTCTTGACACTACCATGGTCTAATTCCAAATAGACTCTATCCTGTATTGTATTAGGATTTACGGTAATCACTTGATTTTTCTTGGAAAAAGACATGCCTCTGTAACAAAGAAGCAACAGAAAATAGATTATATAGCAGGTCAGCAACCCATTAATCACAACAACAACATGAATCTACTGACAATTCTTAACTAAGGAAATTAGAAATTGAGACATTGAATTGGAAATTGAATTAAAAGAATCAAAAAATTAAGAATCAAGTAAACAATCAATCAATAACCGACTATAAGAATTTAATGCGTAAATCTAAGTCCACTAGACGGGTTCATCCCTACTAAAAATAAGTTCATATCACTAAAATTAAAAATAAATAACCCAGAATTTGAGGCTGGATTAAAAAATGAGCAAATCTATTAAAAAAAAGAACACCCCCGCTTCCGACGAACCTGTAATTTAATTGAATTGAATTATCGCAAGATTCTCATACCGTAGAGTATATAATTTGAAATCATACAATAAACTCACCAATCTTTCTAGGTCAAATCCAAGCTACCCCATTAGTGCTTTAAGCTAAATAACAATGGAAAAATTTACAAAACCTAGTTCAAAACTATAATGAAAAAGAAACCCATGAAAACATACCTTGCTTTCTTTCTCAGTGCACCAGAGCTCCAGTCCCGTTGAACTCGTCTCCCTCGATTAAACAGAGTAGATATAGTAAAGAGGAGAGCGAACGAAATGGTTTTTCGAAGTGGGTTGAAAAAGGTAAGGAGGGGGAGGAAGGAGGAGTTGCGGTGGAGATGTTGGTGGAGGCTAGCTGCCTAAACTGGTTGAGGAGGAGAAAGTACCCAGGAGAAGGAGGAAGAACAGGGGAGAGAGAGAAGCAAAGCAGGGTCGCGCTTTTTTTGGAATGGGTAACGGGTAGGGAAGGGCTATGGCGCCCAAAAGGAAAATAAGGGCAAAATGGTAAACTTCCTCTAACGGAGAGTTAACGTCTGTCAACAGTAAGGGTATGGTGGGCATTTGTACGTATTTCCTAGTCTAACCGGAAACATACAAATTTAATTAAAATTTAAAGCTCATATAAATTATAATTGAATCCTTTTAATTTATTTTCAGTTGAATTAAATAAATAAATTTAAATTTATTCAAGGTTTTAATTTTAGTAAAAAATAATTAGTATAAATTAGAATTTATAATAATTAGATTATTCCAAATTAAATTCCAAGAAAAAAATTTTAAATTACGAATTTTAAAGTTAATTAAAATCGTTTCCAAACTGAAAATTTAAAATTAAAATCAAAGCGCATCAATCGTAACAAGACGAGGCACTTGGTCTTGCGCCCAAGCCCCATCGAGTCACAAGGTAGCAGCGCCCCAATGACTGATCGCATAGTCATGGCACGAGCAACATCAGCCATGCACAAACGCAGCAAGCCAAGCAACGCTTGCGCGCAGCAATGCTCGCTCGCTTCGCAGCACCTGCCTTGGCGAGGCATCGCTCGCTGGGCGCGAGCCATCGCTCGCTGGCGAGGCAGCGCTCGCTGGTGCAGAGCAGCGATCGCTGGTCGAGCCAGCTCTCGCTCTCGCGCGCGCGCGCCTCGTCTGGCTGTGCCACGCTTCATCTCCCATCGCCCATCGAGTCACACACGCTCAGCTCCCTTGCTTCGCGCGCCTCTTGCTTGTTGCTCGTTGCATTCGTACCGCATGGGCGACGAGCGCCCTTGCTCATCGTCGCATGCCCGCACTATACAACACCCCTTAAGGGTAACACGTAGCGTCCTTTTCTTTGTGCGTGCAACATTTATGAGCGAATTTCATAAAAATTAAAACTTTTTAATTCAAAATTAATGACAAATTAATAAATCATATTAATTTCATAGGGCGAAAAATCGAAAATTTATTATTCAATTAATTTCCGATTATCATGGATTCAAATCTAGGTCATAAAAATTTAAAATTTATCATAAATTAACAATTTTTATGGTGGTTTTTAATCATGGATACCTAATTAAATCATCAATTAATTATGAAAATCAAATCAAATTTTAAATTATTCGAATTTCAACAAACTAATTACAATTACAAATTAGGTTGTATAATTAACAAGCTTAGGCACTTAAATTTGTTAAACATATACAATAGGTCAATCAAAAATTCAAGATTTAACAACAAGGGGCGCAAATATTTATTTTAATATCTCAAAAATTACAAATTTCGCGTTCGAAAAACTAAAACCTCCGAAAAGTCATAGTTAGGCTTCGAATTTGGGAATTCTGGGTTCGGCCGAAAACAAATATTTTTGTCAAAATTTTAGAATGCCTTTTACATGCATAATTGACACAAAAATCACTCGATTTCGTTAAGTAACGAAGAAACTGCCGAAAAACTGCGAACATATAATTAAATAATCGCAATTTGCAATTAATTACAAAAAATCAAAATTTCGTACATTAATCACCCCTTTAATTCATTGCAAATTTATAAAATTTAACCATGTTAATTAATTATTATGGAATTAATTAGAGGCTCGTGATTCCACTGTTATGTTATGATACATATAACTGAATATAAATCATGCGGAAAAACCATTAATGCCAGGAACTCAAATTAATTGCCACATAACAATTAGCATAATTTAGGATGCATACTCTTTGTAGCGTGCCATCCCTAGCTGCGCCCGAACCGAACAAGAGCAAGTCTTCAGGACTCCAAGTGTCGTCCCTCCGTAGAAAGTCCACAGCACGTCCGGATCCGCCTTAGGTTTGACTAACTAGAATCGCCCCAAAGGTACTATGTTTTTCGGTTTTATGTAGAAAATAAGTGACTGAATTTTATGCCTAAAATTCTTATGAATACTTGAAAAACTCGTTCTAAATTGTGAGCATTGATCACCTATTTATAGGGGTATAGAAAAGGTATTGGAGTCCTACTAGGAAACGAATTAATTAATCTGAATTTAATTAAAACTCTATTAATTAATTTATCTAGTAGATATAGGAATTTAACCTTTAAACGAATCCTACACGTTTTAGGTTTCGTACGTAAGCACAAACACACACGAGCATGACCCGCATGCGCGCAGGCCATGCCCGCGCATACTCAAAGCCCACGAAGCCCACACGTGCTTCCTTGTGCTCGCAGCCTAGGCGCGCGCTGGGCCTGGCCTTGTGCTGGGCCTGGCATGGCCTTGGGCTGTTTGTGAGGCGCGCCAGGCTTGCTGGACGTGGGCCTGGCTTCATGTTGGGCCTTCGTCTAGCAAGCTCGTCCGATGCTAATTCGTACGACGCGCTTCCGATTAATTTCCCGATTCCGGAATTCATTTCCGATACGAACAATATTTAACATTTCCGATTCCGGAATTAATTTCCGTTTCAAACGAATATTAAATATTTCCGTTTCCGGAATTATTTTCCGATTTCGATAATATTTCCGATTCCGACAATATTTCCGTTTCCGCCAATATTTCAGATTCTGGCAATATTTCCATTTCCGATAATATTTTCCGATACGTACCATGTTTCCGTTTCCGGCAACATCTATGACTTGGATAATATTTATATTTCCGATACGATCCATATTTCCGTTTCTGGCAATATCATCGTTTCCGGAGTATTCATTATTTGCCTTTGACGATCTCAGCTCCCACCGAAACCAAGATCCGTCGATTCCGAATATCCATAGATGGAGTATTTAATGCCACTAAATACTTGATCTGTTTACGTACTATTTGTGTGACCCTACGGGTTCAGTCAAGAGTAAGCTGTGGATTAATATCATTAATCCACTTAAACTGAAGCGGCCTCTGGCTAGGCATACAATTCACTTGATCTCACTGAATTATTAACTTGTATAATTAATTAATACTGAACCACATTTATTAATACTTAATGCCAAAGTTAGTTGGCAACTTGGTCCAAGTATGCATTCAATGCTAAGTCTAATAAATACGGTGAGATCAAGTGATTAATAAATACGGTTCAGTATTAATTAATTATGCAAGTTAATAATTCAGTGAGATCAAGTGAGCTGAATGCCTAGCTAGAGGCCGCTTCAGTTCGAGTGGAATTAATAATATTAATCCACATCTTACTCTTGATTGAACCCGTAGGGTCACACAAATAGTACGTGAACGGATCAAGTATTTAAGTGAATTAAATACTCTATTTATGGATATTCGGAATCGACGGATCTCGGTTCCAGTGGGAGCTAAAATCGTCAAAAGGCAAAATATGAATACTCCGGAAATGATGATATTGCCGGAAACGGAAATATGATTCATAACGGAAATATAAATATTATTCAAGTCGTAGATGTTGTCGGAAACGGAAACATGGTACGTATCAGAAAATATTATCAGAAATAGAAATATTGCCGGAATCGGAAATATTACCGGAAACGGAAATATTACAAGAATCGGAAATATTGTCGGAATCAGAAATAAATTCCAGAATCGGAAATATTAAATATTTGTTCGAATCGGAAATAAATTTCGGAATCGAAAATATTAAATATTGTTCAAATCGGAAATGAATCCCGAAATCGGAAAACGAATCGGAAGCGCGACATACGAAACGATCGACGGACGAGCTTGCTAGATGCAAGGCCCAGGACGAAGCCAAGCCCGCGTCTAGCGAAGCCCGCACGCAGCAAGGCCAGCGAAGCCCGCAAGAAGCGAGCAAGGAAAAGCCCAACGCGCTGCAAGCGAGCTAGGCAAGGCCCAGCAGCAGCACCTACGGATGGGCCGCGTGCTGCCAGCGCCTGCCTTGGGCCGAGCCGCGCACCATGCCCCTTGTGGGCTGCGTGTGTGCAATGCTACGTACGACCAACTCCTTGGTCGTTTAGGATTGCTTGATTAATCATTTTCCTAATTCTACAAGAATTAAATATTTTCGTGTTTGATTAAACATTAAATTCTAAAGGATTAATTTAACTAGAATCCTAATTGATTTAGGTATTTGAATCCTAGTAGAAATCTAAGTCCGTTATTTCCACCCTATAAATACGTGGTTGATAATCACAATTTTTACACCAAAATCAATAAGTATTTATATAGTTTAAGTTCAAGTACGAATTTAATAAATTGCCTAAATATATAATTAAGCTTTCGAATAAACATAAATCCTTAGATAATATTCTAGTTAATTGAATCTAAGGCGGATCCGAACGTGTTGTGGACTATCTACGGAGGGGCGACATTTGGAGTCCTAAACTTGTTCTTGTTCGGTTTGGAAGAAGCTAGGGAAGGCACGCATCACATGTATGTATCCTAAATTATGCTAATTGACTATGTGACAATTAAGTTGGATTCATGGCTTTATGGTTTTTCCGCATGAAATATATGATTTATATTTGTCATAACCTAACAATCTTTGCTTTGACCATGGCCAACCAATCCATCCTAAGATTATGTCCAATTCTCCTAATTCAAACTCAATTAGGCTAGATAAGAAGATGGTCTTGGCTATGGTCAAAGGCACGTTTCTATGGATCTTGGTGCACTTCACTACACTACCAGTTGTTATAAGTATGGGTACCTTAATTGTTTCAGGTTCGCTCAAACCTAATTTCCCCAAAGTATCTATTGAGATAAAAGAATAGGTTGCAATATATTCAAATAGTATTTTAACTAAAATAGAGTTAATAGAAAAAGTACCAGCTATGACGTCAGAGGAAGTTTCTTCTTCTTTCCTAGTGATCCCATTCAGATTTCCTTGGGCAATCCGTTTATTGTAGCCACCTCCATTGGCATTCCCATTGTTGTTTATATTCCCACTCAGATGTTGGTTTCCCTCGGGTTTTCCATTATTCTGGTTATCGTTATTATTGTTACTTCCTTGGTAACCCCTCTGGTTTCCTCTATCATTACTAGCATTCCCCAGGTCCTATTCTGGTTGTTGTTCCGATTATTGTTTTGATGATTGTTTTGGTTAGGCTTCCCATTCTTGAGGTAACACTCATATTATTTATGGCCTGACTTATTGCAAAACCTACAAATCACCGTGTTTCCATCACAGTCCTTTCCAGGGTGATTCGTATTATAATGCCTGCATTCGTCAGTTCTCACTCTATTTCTTTCAGACTGGTTTCTATTACTAGTGTGGTTGTTATAGTTGCTGTTGCGGTTCCTGTAGACGCCTACATTTGGTCTCCGGCTAGAAGCGATCACTTGGAAAACGCATTCCTAAACAACGAATGTTCGAAGAGTGACTGACTCATTTACCCAAACCCTAAGTTTCTATTTATAGTAACTATTATTATTGGTAGCTAACGTCTAAGTGCCTGCTAAAAATAGTAAGCCGTCCCAGATAGATTTGTATCAACGGAATTTCAATTGCATTCCAATTAAAATTCTAGGACTTATAGGAATTTTAGTTTCATTCCAATTAAAATCCTAAGAAAAGATTGAAAAGCATTAAAAAAATTTAATCGCATTCCGATTAAATTCCTAGAATTCTAAAATATTGAAAAAGGATAACGGAAGAGTTTTGATTGAATAGAATTGGAAAACAAGGAATAAAAGAGTTTAATACGGCATAAAACCCAATTAAATAAGAAAATCTGAGAAAACCGCATGAAAATTAATTTGTGCGCAAGAAATGTCTTGCGCACAGGGCCCAGCGCAGCTAATCACTCGCGCCAAAGCTCATGCACAACAACATTCTCACGTAACAATCCTAATTTTATTCAAACTCAAATGCTGAATGAATCTGGCAATGACACTTAAGCATGAGACATTTTTCACGCCTAGGTGCCACGCGCGAAAGATCATTTGCACGTAATTGCTTTTCAGAGAATCTCAAATTCTAACAATTCTCATCTCGACGCCTATTTCCTGTAAATAGGGCCTCAAAACGGCCGAGTAAGGGGCACCAATTCATATTCTCATACGACTCACAAGTTCTAAGCTAAAGCCAAAGCCAAAGGTCCCTATACGTCCCTATAATCGCTTTGTACGTCCGGTAGTTCCGCCATCTTAACTCTTGTTAAGCGGAATGTTGTCCCTATAAGCACCTGAATTAAGCCTGGATCCTGCCCAAGAGTCTAGTCAAATCGGGGAACTTTCGTTGAATAAAAGGAAAGCGAGTAAAGCCAAGTGGTTAGTTCTTGAGAACCGCGATATAGCCAAAATTATATTGTAACGTGCCTAGATCTGTTTATTGCTTTAACCGCCATTATAAATATGTAAAACCTAATTTGATTATTTATCACGTCATAAGATATTTTGGACAATACAGATTATTGTTAGGTACCTTAAATAAATCTAAATCTCCCTTTGACGATTTTTAGTTAATATTTGTGCATTGAAAGCAACTCAGATTAGTAATGTAGTCTAAACTCATGTCCAATATTCGTTACATTGAACTAGTAAGGACCGCTTCATGGGCTAATATTAGGAACATCTCGTACTAATAAATGTCCCCCAAACCCTCAATCTCTACTCCGCTGGATTTATGTTGAGCGATCTCCACACCAGGGATCACAAGGGAACCTAAGGCCGCTGTGGTCAAATACGTGTGCATGGGCCTCACAAGCTTTTACGCACGTATCACCATAACCGGGTTTTATCAGTTTTGTAAATCTGAACGGCGACTCCATAGACTAATTTCCCACAGTTAGTCTGATTTTACTTAATATTGCTTTCCACACATCCGCGTGGGAAGAAGTAAGGAAATATCCTAAACCCGACTTTTCCGACCCCCCCTAATAGTTCCCACCGTTGTTTCTCCTGAACTAGAAATTGTTATTCCCTTGTTTTTCTTAAAGTTCCCTTGATTCCGATTCCGTTGGTTACCTCCATGACCTTGGTTTCCAACATCCTTCCTTTTCTCACAATTTCCATTTTCATCCTTGTTTTTCCTCAATTGTAGTCCGTACAGGTGAGCAACCTTTCCATATAGGGTATCTAGAGAAGTAAAGGTCTCCTCAGACAACAACAATTGTAAGTCCATTGACAGTCCATTCTCAAACCTTTGAGTCCTAATCTCCTCCGTTGCCACCACTTCAGGTGCAAACCTAGACAGTTCTATGAACTTAGAATAGTACTCAGTCACAGAAAACCCATCCATCTTCAGCTCAATGAACTCTTGGGCTTTCTGCTTTTTTAGGTAAGCTGGGTAAAACTTGTTTCTCAAGGAAAATTTAAATGATTCCCATCCAAGTTCAGGTGTAGCCATTATGACATCCTCACACCTTTTCCACCATAAGTCCGCTTCTCCCCTAAGGTAATATACAACACTATTTACCCTAAGATTTTTGGGACAGTTTACAACCACTATCAACTTATCAAATTCTCTCAGCCAGTTCTCCAGTACAATTGGGTCAGACTCCCCTTGGTACCGTGGAGGCTTACTCGGAGCTACTTTCTTGAACATTTAATTTTCCAGCCGGATCATGAACTCGATTTTTCCTAGCCTATGCTAGATTTTGAACTACCTCAGCTAGTTGTCTAACCACGTCAGCTATTCCTTGGTTAGCCATATCCCTTCTCCTGGATGAATAAAAAGACTAACTTTAATGACTAGGTTCGACATAGACATACTAAGGTTATAGTTCAAACAAGTCAATCAATTCATATACAATAAAGCATCAAACATTTCGAACACATGGGAAGAAGTGGTGCCAACTATGGTCCTTCTTCTGATTCGTTCGTATCACATAGTTAAGTGGTATGCAAGTACACCATAATGCATTTAGAATTTCATTAAATAAATAAGCATACAATCCCTTTGCACTAATCACTTGAACTCACTTGAATTGAAACAACTTAGAACTTAGAACTTGAAGAATAACGAAAGAAACTAAATACTTTTATTGCTTTAATAAGAATTTACATCCCTTGAATAATAAATGATTTCTCAACTAAAATCATAAATAGTAGTTTTGCTACTTTATTGTTCAAACATTAACTGAAAGAATTAACTAAAACAATAGAATGCTCAAATGCTAGCGGCATCACGCCTATCATCTCTCTCTCTGAAATGATCTGGAGTGAGTCTTGATCTAATGAAGTGCAAGGGTTATTCTTTATTTTATTCATATTTGTTTTAGTACTTTCAATTAACTTCTTATATGGTTTACATGTATGATTTACATTCGTGAAGTTTTTTGGAATTTGAAATTTAGAATTAAATTAAACGGAGCACTGATCAAAAATTATATTTAGAAGACAAACAAATTTTTATTGAATCTTATGGACTTTTAATTCGAGGTAAATTAAAGAGGTGCCTAAACCGATTGGCATTCACATATTAATATTGTTACGTAGTAACGATGCTTATCGTTCTTAAGTTTAGGTTTTTTTTCTTTTGATGATGTTGTTGTTATTGTTTTTTTTTTAAAAAAAACACTTCTTAAGCATGTTTAGTTCAGCTTAAAACATAATGTTCACTAATAATTAGCTCCAGTCATTAATAAACAATTAAAACCATCTTCCAGTTAGTCCAACAAAAATTAGTCTAATTCAATAAAAATCAATAAGATATACCGTGGTTCATGAGTTAGAACATTATGAGTCTAATGGTCCAAGAATACAAAACAAGGTATTCTCCTTGGATTATAACTCGGGCATATCCAACAACCCATAATATGAGTGACAAATAGACCCAGGATAAGAGAAGGTTAAACCGATGTAAACAAAAGAATCTACCAAAACACAAAACCCTAACTAGCCGCTCCCCCTAATCCTTCCTTCCCAACGCGTCGTTCTTTTCTCTCGTTCTTCCATGGCGGCAGTTGAAAAACATACCATCAAACCTGAAGAAATTCTTAGCATAGTAGAATTAGCATGTGTTTCAATACAAGTTTTGCCTTTAAGTTTTCTTGATGAACAACAACATGGTTCTGGAACTATCTTGATGAAATCTTGGGCGAATTTTCTGATATTAACGTGCAGACATGTTCTTCTGCCTGCATTCATTAGTTCTTGAACTATTACGGTTATCTTTGCTGATAGGTCCGAGGCTCCATAATTCAAGCCGATCTCGACTCTTGTTGAGACGGATAGGGAAGTTGGCTTACTCTTTGGTGACGATCCATAACTCGGGACGAGGGATCTGAAGACCATCTATAAATTTTCAAACATAGAGGCATTCGAGAAAGTGTAAATATATTGCAGTTCCTACCCATATGGGGTGGAATAACCTAATTAAGCGCAAGGGAGATTTTCACAAAGAGTTATTCACAGCAAAATATCTAAGTAGGTCATTGCATATAACTAGTTTTAAACCCGTGCTACGCATAGATATTTTATTTTGTTGAATTTATTCATATGAAATTTGCGGTTTAGGTTTTCTTTTGTTGATTTGGTTATTCTTTGACATTTGTTTTTTTGGTAATAGATATTTCAAGTAGTAAAATACGCAAGTATTCCTACTTGTTAAATAAAATAGAGAAATTTAAATGACTTTACTTTTTCAATGCCACCGGTCGTCACCGCTGATGTGAAATTAAAGGTCATATTACAAGCCTAACGTAAATGTATTGCCTTTATTGGAAGATAATCCAATACATGAATGACATTTATCCTGATCTAACTAACATGAATTATACGTCGGCCACAATAAAACATTAAATATGGGCCAACGTAGGAACTCTTGTATTAATTCCCTTAAAAAGATGTCTTAAACATAAAAAAATCCTTTTAATAATTAATAGTGAACCATTTGTTGTTGGAAAATGTTTAATCCTGATGTCATACAAGGCATAAAATTGAATAAAAATATAACCTTGTCAAACAATAAAACAATATGTTATAATCAAATTCATCTAATACAAAGTGGACATAATCATTTCACTATTCTGATACATTTGTTTGACTCTGTAAACATACACTATAAATTATGGACTCTTTGTACAAAATGTAACAAATGACTACATAATAATTAGCTAATTAATTACAAAAAAATCCTTTACACAAACATTTCTTTCAAGTAATCTCCCTTTATTTACTCACTCACTTGATTCCCTTTGTTTCTACATATCATGACTTACCTAATGAGAGTGGCCAATATTTTTCCCAACGGCATTATCCTTTGTCACCGCTGCAAATTGTTACATGTAACATATTCAATGAATCATGTAAAAATCGAAACTTGTCTTTAAAGGGAGACACGTTATTAAATAGCAGTATAGATATAAACTTGATTAAAAAAACATAAGCTCTACTTTTAAATTTTGGAACAAAAAGAGTGTAAGTGTCGAAATCAAAGATTGGCGTGCATGGATTATCATGAACACTTGCCTGGTAATCATGTGGTATAATCTGATTACATACAACATTGCCATTACACATTGTATCGTCCACTGAATGGACTGTAACTCTGTAACTATTGCATATTTATGATTAACACCATTGATAAAAAGAAATCATTCTTTTTGTGGAAAAATCAGAGTTCCAACAACAAATTTGTTTAACTCAATATGTGTCACAAAACTCAAATGAGACACATTTTATTAATTTATTTTGTTCCCAATTTTCATAGAAATTAACCAAAAAGCGGGAAAACAAATCACATCCTTCCAAACTAAACCCACATTTCTTAATTTAAAGTCAAAGAAATTAGGATAATTACTAAATTTCTATGCACAAGAACAAATAAATTTACCTTCTTTTACTCCCTACCTAGAAGTACTAAGTATTTCAAATGATTCAACCAATGTATGTCGTCTCAAAAAAGAAATGGTCTAGTTCAAGAAAAAGTATTCAAACAACTACGAAGTATGTCCTAAGTGTAGTGCGCATACCGGTTTTATTTGATCTTGATTAGTTTTTACTTCTACATCCATCTGTTCCACCCTCACTTTGATACTTCCCTCCTTGTCTGATTCCACACCGTTAGTAAATTTCTTACCAAATCCCCTATATAAGTGAAACTTTCCATGGGAAGTTATTTCTCATGTTCATCAAATTAACGTTTCATACATCCTAGGAAATGTTAAAACTTTGGACAAACTTGATTCTTGCTAGGATATTCTACTTCAAACGGTCAACCAAATGGTTCCTTAGTATTTCTTCCAAACTAAATTGCAAACTTTGATTTAAAAAGTGAAAAGGACATCTGATATGTGATAGAGCTATTATCACAAGTTTACATTTCTTTTCCTAATCAATATCATGCATGGGACACGACATGGGGCTCATGTCAAAACACGTTGTCAAACCACTTCCGGTAAGAAAAATTCATGCATCATACATGACATATGAGCGTCTGCATGTTTATGACACACTGGATTGCCTTTTTTCTATTGTATTTACTCTTTAACTTTTATGTTTTGTTTCAAAGTAAATATGAAAAAATATTCCTACAGGTCTAAAACCCATAAAGGATGAACGATACAGCAGTACACTAACTATTACTTCAATAATTTAGATAATAGTCGTTAAACGGTACAGTACTAAACGACCATATAATCTCGAAAACTTGATTAGCAATTTGAAAGAAAATATAATGGACAAATGATTTGAGAATGCCAAACAAATAAAACTAAAATTTGAAGTGGACACAAAGTGAAATGGTTAGCAACCTTACCCAACAACTACCAAGTTGCAAAGTTTTTTTTGCAGAAGTCCTCATTATGGCCTACTCCCCTCAACAGGGAAAGTCAGCAACCCAACAAACTTGAACAGAATTATGCATTGGAGATGAGAATAATAGATACGAAGTATTTCTTTCTATAAATTACAATAAATATTATAATTATTTGAAACCAAGTTCTAAAGATTGAACAAACCCGTGGATCGATGAGATCAGGAAATTGAGGATCAACATTTCATTAAAAAATATATGAAGTACTTGATAAGTGGTAGTTTTGTCAACTATTAAGTGTCTTTTTTCTCCCATTTTTATCTTTTTTCCATCCTCATTGTGCATTTCCTAGCTTATTTTGCTTAATTTTAGATAATTGTTATATTTGTAGGTCTTTTGTAAATTCTAGTTAATTATGTCACTTTTCTAGGATTTGGTACTGCTCCCTTGTGTTTAATGTTGTAGGTCTGGATCTTGCACGTCTACATGCCACGCACAAAGAATGGAAGGGCGCAAAAGAGCGAAATAAAAACATTTGGAAGAGTTTTGCAAGACTTGTGCACAACAGCCACACTACAACGAGCATAACTTTTTGTCTACTCATTATTTTCTTGTGATTCCAGTTGAAAATGAAAGCTTATTCCAAGATCTTTCCAACTAGTGGTTACACGCCTTATTTGGACGAGTAACGAAGAAGTTACGGCTATTTGAAGCAGGCTATGTTCGATTTTCCGCGAGAAGGCTCATCCCGCCCGCGACGAGGACCCGTCCCGCCCGGGACAAGGCATCCCGCCCGCGACGAATTTCAGCCCGGGCGGGATTTTTCTACTGGAACTTTTTGCTACTTTTTCCCAGCTCTCTCGCCCCGCCCGCGACTACCCCGTCCCGCCCGGTACGACCTGTTCTGCGAGCACTTTCTTTTGACGGATATTACTATCACTACAAGAAATTGATTAATTACCAACCGCTAAAATTGGTTGGTAAAACGCGAAAAACGGTTGGTAAAAGATTTTGCGACCGCCAACGGTCGCAAAAAAGCGGTCAGTTTTCACCTGGACGGTAATTTAGGAAACTCCAGCTGGAAGGCGGTCGCTAAAATTTACCGACAGGATTAGCGATCGCAATAAAGAGTCACTAAATTAGTGACCGCCAAGCAGTCGCTAATTTAGTGACCGCTAAGGCAGTCGCTAATTTAGCGACCGCCTAGACGGTCACTAAATTAGCGACTGCTTTGGCGGTCACTAATTTAGTGACTGCCTAGGCGGTCACTAAATTAGTGACTGCCTTGGTGGCGGTCACTAAATTAGTGACTGCCCTAGCGGTCACTAAATTAGTGACTGCTTTGGTGGCGGTCACTAATTTAGTGACTGCCTAGGCGGACACTAAATTAGTGATTGCCTTGGTGGCGGTCACTAAATTAGTGATTGCCTTGGTGGCGGTCACTAAATTAGTGACTGCTTTTGTGGCGGTCACTAAATTTGTGACTGCCTTTGCGGTCGGTAATTATGCAAATATCATTTGCAGCCAATTTTGTAAAATCGCATATGCCTGTATAAATATTATATATGTACCTGTAAATATTATATATGCCTGTATATATACGAATTTATATAAATTCTGTAAAATCGTATGAAACCTGCTCGATGTTATAATATTAAACCTGTTCAAAGTCATACAACAAAGATTCATAATACACATAATGTTGTTCAAACATGTTAATACGAAAAGTTATAACTAGTTCAAACTAATACAAGAATACTAACTACCTAACACAAAGGTGTCCCGCCGCCGGTTGGATCTCGAGGGTCCTGCGACTGCGAGAAAGGAAAACCAGTACATTGACTGAACATCCGCTCGTAAGACTCCATTGCCTTTTTCATCTGGGCGGCATGTTATTCTCTTTCTTGTCTCTCCCTTTCTCTCTCTTGTCTCTCCCTTTCCATCTCCCTTTGGTGCTCTAGTCGCTCTGCTTCTCTTTCTTCTCTCTCCCTTTGCCTCAAAAGTAGATCGTCCTCCATAGCCTTTAACATCTGATTTTTTGTTGTTTCAAGCTCAATGGATTTTTGGGTCAACTGTTGTTGAGTCTCTTCCAATCGAGATGACATTTGGGAATAAATAGATGGGGTG
The DNA here is from genome assembly GCF_020520425.1 of Spinacia oleracea. Taxonomy (NCBI): domain Eukaryota; kingdom Viridiplantae; phylum Streptophyta; class Magnoliopsida; order Caryophyllales; family Amaranthaceae; genus Spinacia; species Spinacia oleracea. Next base: position 4,336,722 of record NC_079487.1, on the reverse strand, counting down.
TATGAGCTAGAAGAACTACCACCCCTTCTAGATGGTGCAAAGTATAGAGAGTCTCCACTCCCCAGCCCGGGGACCTTTCCCTTCTTTCTCCCACCTACTGTCTCAAAGTAGATTTGGTTGGGATCTTTAGCAATGCCTTTTTCAACACATTCAGCAACATTTTTTTCATAGTTTTCCTACAAGAATTAAAATGATTATCACCCATGCATAACAAATATATTAAATTGAGCACATTTAAACTTAAAACATATGTAGGCTAAATAAGGCATTTTCGCTCCCATTTTTCAACTAAAAGAACTAAGGGCTGATTTTAAACTTAAAACATGTTTCATAAGCTTTGTTTTCACTTGCTAAGTCACATCTAAGGCCTATTTGGTCGTTATAGGTCATATTTTGCCTAAAATGTCATTTTCTCGCCCAACTTTGAGCTACGGAACCAAACTTGTCATTTCAAACCATTTACACGTTTTATATGGCATATTCAAGGTTTCTAATACCGATTCTAAGCAATTTAAGCACATTTAAGTCATATTTGATCGATATAGGTCATATATAGGCTAAATAAGGCGTTTTCGGTCCCATTTTTCAACTAAATCACGTAGGGGCTGATTTTAAACTTAGAATATGTTTTATAAGCTTAGTTTGAACTTCCTAAGACACATTCAAATGTAGTTACTCACATCTAAGGCCAATTTGGCCGTTATAGGTCATATTTTGCCTAAAATGTCATTTTCTCGCCTAACTTTGAGCTAAGGAACCAAACTTGTCATTTCAAACCGTTTACATGTTTTGTGTGTCATATTCAAGGTTTCTAAAACTGATTCTAATCAATTTAAGCACATTTAGGTCATATTTGGTCGATATAGGTCATATATAGGCTAAATAAGGCATTTTCGGTCCCATTTTTCAACTAAATCACCTAGGGGCAGATTTTAAACTTAAAACGTGTTTCATAAGTTTAGTTTGAACTTGATAAGTCATATTCAAATGTAGTTACTCACATCTACGGCTTATTCGGTCCCAGTTTTCAACATGTTTCATAAGCTTTGTTTTAACTTGCTAAGTCACATTCAAATGTATTTAGTCATATTTAAGAAATAAGAATAATAGTAAGTTACCTTGATTTGCTTTGCTTTGCTACTACAAGGGACTTTCCCTTTACCCGGCACTTCCTTGGTGTGTGTCCTCAAATATAAGTCACCGGCTGTAGGCATTACACCTCCACTTTCCTTTGCCTAATTATACCAGTAATTTGTGTAAATAATCAAATTACTAACAACGTTAAATGAAATTAAGTTACATTATTAAACTTACCATTTTCTTTGCAGCCTCAGTTGTGGAAATGGAACCTTGGAAATGTGATGGTTCAACTTTGTTGGTTAATGAACCCCCTCTTCTATTTTTCTTAGCCTGCTCAGATCTTTTCTTGAATTCATCATCATCCACGTACTTCATCATTTCTGCATGCACTTCCTCAGGCATCCAATCTGGCTTCTTTCCATTAATCTTTCTTGTTATTTGGTAGTGGATGTACTTAACTCGTTTATATGCATTTGCATGGTAATCATGCACAGCAAGGTGATCAAACTCAGGCAACCATTTATAGGTCCTCTACACAAAAGAAAAGAAAAGAAGGGATATTTTGTTATGTTACAATTATAGCAAGTTCATGAATAAAAAGTGATACATTACATGATATAAAATCGAATATACCTTGAACAGAGTGAACCAATGCTCTTTTGTATCCTTGTCAACTTTGGTATAACACGTCCAAGGACTCTTGAAATATTTCTGGATGACGTTAGTAATATCCTGCGAAATGGAACTGTGATCAAACCTTACATAGTGGAATAGGAAAAACCACAAGTAACGTTAGTTTACAAAATTCATACATGAGATAAAATAATTAAAATGTAACTCTAAGTCTTACCAAAGTTCACCCGGTGCCATCCAAATCACTCCAGAATCCTCAACTTCTTCATTTGCTTGTGAATCAGGTACCACCTCTTCAGAGTATTGACCTTGAGTTTCGTCATCATCAAAGTAGGTATCAAGTGAGGGTTGGGTCACCCGTGTAGTACCTCCACGGCCAGCTCCATGGCCACCTCCATGCCCAGCTCCATGGCCACCTCCATGGCCACCTCCATGGCCACCTCCACGACCACCTTCACGACCACCTCCACGTGCACCTAAACGACTGCGGATGGCTGAATTTTCTCCTCGATTGGACATCTGTTTATTTAGTAGGACACAAACCAAGTTTAAATAATTCAAATTTCAATCATAAGTTTACCAAACGACTACATAATTCCTCGATTGGACATCTGTTTTTTAAGTAGAACACAAACCAAGCATTAACATTAATAAACTTACGCTACATATATAATTACCTAATAACAAGTAACAAACAACTACATAATTCAAAGTTCAATGATAAGTTCAATAAACAACTAAATAATTCAAAGTTCAATCATAAAAGACAACACACATAATATTTCTTGAACCTAAAATTAAACAACCAAATAGAATCAAAATCAGCACGATCAAGTTAATCGTCGTATCCACCATCATCATCATCATCATCATCAACGTCATCATCTTCATCCTCATCTTCATCACCAACGTCATCATCTTCATCCTCATCTTCATCCTCATCATCCTCATCCTCATCACTCATACTATCAGCATCACCATCATTAATATCGTCATTATCATCATCATTTTCTTGATCTTCATAATCTGGGATCTCATCTGGAGCACAAAGAGCTGAAGAAATCTCATTTGCATCTTCTTGCAGAAAGTCTAAGTCAACCGGAGCATCAATCACAGACCTTGCCTTAGTTTTAAACACAGCCCAACATTGGGCTTTATCCTTCTTCAAACTGGGGTAATGTGTAAAGTATACTTGACTAACTTGGTAAGACAATACAAACGGGTCATACTTTGGGTATCTCTTAGAATGATTGATCTCAACAAGTTTGTATTGTTCATGAATATTCATACCCTTCACGGAATCCATCCAGCTGCACTTAAACAAGATTGTCTTGTACTCTTGAAGCTTACCACAATAAGAAACTTCAATCACCTCCTCCAAAATGCCAAAGTAGTCAACTTCATCAGGACTTTGTACACACACTCCATAATTCATAGTTGACTTGTTTTTGTCGTAGTCATGAGTTTGAAAATTATATCCATTCACATAGAACCGACTCCATGTCCTTACTTGTCTCAAAGACCGGAGAACCTAATTCGTAGAATTAGTTAGTAATTTTTTTTTCTTTCAATGACTAGTGTATGTAATTAATATTGTATATGAATAAAAGCAAAATACAATTAATCTCACATGTGACTTAAACCATCCAGGGAACTGGGCTTCGCATTTACTACAAATATCCTCCTTTACAATGTGAGGTTGAGTTTGGAGAATGTGCTCCTCAAATTTCCTATGGTAATTAAGGAAATAAAGGTTAAATACGTCGTTAGAAGAGTTTACAATAATTAAATTATAGTTTATTACCTTTCATATTCACCTAAGATACCACTGTTTGCAAGCACATAAAGATGTGCTCGATCATACTCCATGTCTTGCAAGAAGCGCAAACGACCCTTAGTAGGTGCACGACCACAATCAACCCTGAACATCTCGGGGATATTAACGTCATGTTGGTTCAACACAACCGAATGGACGTTTCTTCCTAGATCCCTTGCTTTGGTGTCAACCTCAGGTTGAAAATAGTGGGAACAAAAGTTCGAAATCTCCTCCATTAGGTAAGCATTGCATATGGAGCCTTCTACACGTGCCTTATTGCCAACCTTACGCTTCAAATGGTTAAGAAACCTATAAATTATGTAAGTGTGATTAATAGTTACTAGTATACATATAAGATATTTAAAGTAATAATTTATTTACGCTTATTTGTATTACTTTCATTACCTTTCAAATGGGTACATCCACCTGTACTGGACGGGACCACCAACCTTTGCCTCATGTGGAAGATGAACTGGTAAGTGTTCCATTGAGTTGAAAAATGCAGGTGGAAAAATCTTCTCTAGCTTGCACAAGATCTCAGCTATATTCTTATCCAAGCGATCTATGTCACTAGCTTTGATAGTGGGGGCGCATAAGTCTCGGAAGAATTGACTAATCTCTATAATTGCCTTCCAAACATGCAAGGGAAGCAACTCCTTCAAAGAAACCGGAAGTAACCTCTCCATGAAGACATGACAATCGTGGCTCTTCATTCCATACAGCTTGCATGATTGAAGATTAACACACCTGCTCAAGTTTGAAGCATAAGCATCCGGGAATTTCAAGTCTCGAACCCATTCACATAACACATTCTTTTGAGCCTTGTCAAGTGCAAAGGGTGCTTTGGGCATGGTTTGATTTCCATTTCCAAGCTCTAACTGCCGACGTTTACAATACTTAGCCATATCTTTCCTTGCACTAGTAGTGTCCGAGGTGCTGCCTTTCACATCCATCATAGTGTTTATGAGTTGGTCAAAAAAGTTCTTTTCAATGTGCATGACATCCAAGTTGTGACGAAGAAGCAAATCCTTCCAATATGGGAGTTCCCATAGAATACTTTGTTTGAACCAACCCTTTTTGGCACTCTTCAACTTCTTAAGAGCTTCAGGACCATCAGTTGCTTTAGGCAAGTCCTTCACACATTGCCACAATTCTTCTCCACACATTATATGCGGACCCATGCCATTTTCAACTTTGTTTTTGCAGAAAGCTGTTTTATTCTTTCGAAAAGGGTGATCATGTGGAAGGAATTGTCGATGGCAATCAAACCATGAAACTTTACCTCCATGTTCAAGCCAAAATGCCTTGCTTTTATCCATACAATAAGGGCAAGCCTTCTTTCCGGCGGTGGACCATCCAGATAGCATGCCATATGCAGGAAAATCACTAATAGTCCACAAAAGGGCTGCGCGGAGGTTGAAATTCTGCTTGCTTGAGATGTCATAAGTCATAGCCCCAACCTCCCATATCTGTTTCAACTCTTCAATGAGTGGTTGCATGTACACATCCAAGTTTCCTTTAGGATTTTTAGGACCGGGAACGAGCAATGAAAGGAACATGAATGGTCTTTTCATACACATCGATGGAGGCAAGTTGTATGGTGTAAGAATAACTGGCCAACATGAATATTGGGATCCAAATTTACCATGGGGGGCAAATCCATCCTGTAGACACCTACTTTTGTGCCCATTCCCGCAAGGGAAAGGTTCGATGATGAAAGCATAAAACTCCACTTGACAACGCATCTCCTATAAAATAAACGAATCTTGATTCCCTATTTCATTTCACCCGAAACCTGCTATTTATGGAAACCTGCTAAAAATAGTGACTACCGTAAAAGGTAGCGTCTAAAAGTGGCAAATCATAAAAGATAGAAATCTGTCAGAATTAGGTGTTGCATTCCAACATAAATCCTAAATGAGATAGAAAACCGCGAGAATCCTATTCCTAATAGGATTCGGAAATAGGAGTTACGTATTAATTAAATTCCTAACGAACCTAGGGTTCGTAACGGGCCCAGACGCATTCCGTCATAAAATTGATACGCGCTAAAAGACTCGAATTAATCTCAAACTCTACGGATTTTAGGAATCCGAATCTGACTAAACAAAACTGCCCAGACCCTATTTTCAACGCCTGGCTCTGGGCGCCGAAATCTTCGGCGCCCAGGCCTGGGCGCTGAAAATACCTGGGTACGTCACTTTTCCTAATTCTTTGTGGATTAGAACTCTGCAATTATATCTTTCCACGAACTCTTCCCTATAAATAGGCCCCTAGTTTCGACGTGAAAGAACACACAACACACACAATTCATATTCTGAGTATTGACTCCAACCCCTAGCCTAAGCCTCACGCTGCGAAATTGTTCACGCGTTCTGTCGCAATCGACCCATAAATCGAACAGAACGTATCATGTCCCATAATTTGAGATTCGTTAAATAAAAAGGAGAAATAGCAAAGTCATAGTGGTTAGTTTTCTGAGAACCGTGACGCACCTCTCAAGGGTGCGTCGTAATGTGTCCCTTTTCGATGATTTAACTGCTTTCCTCGCCCCTTTTATGAACTGTTAAACTAACCTAATCTGATTGTTCTATCACGCCTAACAAATATAATATTTTTGGGGAAATCGGATTATCATGCTAGGTCCCTTAATGCTATTTAAATCAGATAATCACGACCGAATCAGTATTATATGTTGCATATTGCTAAAATCAACTCAGATTAGTTTAATAGTTAACGCATGTCCCTTCAATTATTTATGCTGAGCTAGTAAGGATATCCTGCCTCTGGAGTTATCGACGAGCAAATTACTCCTCTCGGTAGTTACAGTCCCCCGAACCCTCAATCTCTACCTTGCGGGTGTATATTGAGAGATCCCCACACCAGGGATCACAAGGGAACCTACGGCCGTCGTGGTCAAACATAATTGCACTCCCTTTATGTCACGATAACCGGGTTTTGTCAGTTTTTCTCATTGTCGTTAAAAACTGAATGGCGACTCCTATATTACTAGTCAATTGGGTGTATACTCACAGGAAATCCAATTACACTTGATCGAATAAAAAGAACCGTCACAGCCACGAGGGACAAGGTCACGCATTAGCCTCGCGCTTTTTCGACCCCCTCACACATCCGTGCACAAACCAAGCCTGACATTTCGTGGCTCTGATGCGAAATTAGGAAAGGTTGTATCCAAGTGCTTCCACGCTTGACTATCACTAGGATGTGCGAAGGTGTTTTGAACTCGGGGATTCTTGGCATGCCAAGTCATATCCTCCGAAATGTTCTTGGTAGCATACAACCTTTGCAACCTCGGTGTGATTGGAAAATAGATTAGAACTTTTGCTGGAATAAGCTTACCCTTTGCTGTCTTCTTATACCGATCACTTCCGCATACTCTACATTTATCTAACTATGCATCGCCTTTCCAGAAGAGCAAACAACCTTTAGGGCATGTGTGGATCCTCTCATGAGGAAGTTCCAAACCCTCAAGAACCTTCTTTGTGCTATTGAAAGTTCTACCCATTTGGTTGTTATTTGGAATCGCATCATTCATCAAAGATGCAAACCCATCCACACACCTGTGTTGTAAGTTGAATTCACATTTCAAACTTGCAATTCTTGATGCCATCTCCAACACAGAGAGTTTGCTCCCTTCATATAATGGATCTCCAGCTGCCTTTAGAAGGTCTATAAACTTCTTAGCTTCATCATTTGGTTCTTCTTCAACTGAATTACCCTCTTCATTCAACAAGTGCTCTTGATTATTTCCAAGAGCATCAATAACCATATCCCGATATTGATTTGGCTGAACACGCGAGGACTCTACTAAGCTTTCCCCTTGACATATCCATTGATAGTAATTACGAATAAACCCCTTCTTGTACAAATGTACTCTAACTGTTTCAGTATCATGAAAACGTCTGTTATCACACAAGGGGCATGGGCATCTTATTTTGTCACCATTATTGCATGTTGGATGCTCTTTGCAAAACTCAATGAACTCTCCAACCCCCTTGAGAAAGTCGGGCTTAAGATTGCGCCCGTCGAGTCTATCATACATCCAACTACGCTCTCTTCTTTTCATGATACCAAATTCTACACATCTCACAAAAATCTCTACACATCTCACACTAATCATGTTACTAAACCTACTATATAGTCTAACTACCGCTCGAAGTTTTCTAAATAAACAATCAAATAATTGATTTTATTAATTATATAAAAATCAATACTTATTAATGATATAAAGTTAAATAATTTATTAATGATATAAAGATCAATAATTTATTCAAACGCACTTATAAATTATATGAAGTTCAATAATTTACTTATAATTTATATAAAGATCAATAATTACTTAAACACAAGCCAATAAGGATAAAAATCAAATATAAATAATAAAATGCATTTACAATAAACACCTAAACATGCACAAATTTATTCAATACACTTACTTACTACTCAAATTCATTCTCTAAATTATTCGTTGTTTCTCATATGACATTCCTTGAAACTTTCTTGAAAATTTCATAACATTAACATACATCAAATTAAATATGGCATTCCTTGAAATTTTGGTATAAATTTAAATTTCATAAAATCTTACACATACATCAAATTAAATATGTCATTCCTTGAAAATTTCATAAAATTTCCATAATTTCCATACATCTCCATAATTTTCCAACAAGTCATTCCATAAATTCATTGAAAAAAATAAACATTGATTATCTAACAAGTCATTCCATAATTATGGGTCACTAAATTAGAAGAGAAAAAAAGGTTTACCTTCAAAGATCGAAGAGTTCACAGAGTTCACATAGAAAATCTACATTTGATACAAACAACAAAGTTAGGGTTTGAAAAATTGAAGCATTTGAGTAATATTATGAAAAATTAAGAAACTGAAAAAGCTCACGGGTTTGTGCGCCAGTGGGCGGAGTTGTGCGCCGCCGGTGGGTGGAGTTGTGCGCCGGTGGGCGGAGGTGGTGCGCGGGTACCTTTCTGTCGAGTTCGCGCAGCTGGCTGGGGGGCGCGCAGCTGGGTGGGCGCGCAACTGGCTGGGGGGCGCCTTGCGCCGGTGGGGAGGGTCGGTTGTGAGCGGCTGGGTGGCGGCGACGTTTAGGGTGGCTGCGTCGTGGGCTGGGTGACGGCGACGTTTAGGGTGGCTGCGACGTGAGGTTGAGAGCCAAGCAATTTTGATTTTTTTTTTTTGAATGGTCGCAGACCTTGAAGGAGAAAGAGAAGTTGGTCAGTAAAAGTCATATGATTAGTTACTTTTTTTTTTTTTTTTAGCGACCGCTTATTGGTTGGAGATATTTAAAAAGCGGTTATTAAAATTTAAAATTTATTTTTATAATAGTCGGGTATTTACCGACTGCTAATTAGTCATAATGGGGGTAGAGCAGTCGCTAAATTTACGACCGTTTTGAAGGCGGTTGGTAAATTCTAAATTTACCAACCGCTCTTCCTTCGGTCGGTAAATTTAGCTACTGCTTAATTTTCGGTCGATAAATTTAATTTTACTGACTGTTTTTTTGGCGGTCGGTAAAAACGGTTGGTAATAACGCGCTTTCTTGTAGTGTATGTTGTTTGGTATAAATAATCATTGTACGGCCTTTTTAAAGGGGGAAGCCATTTATTAGCAGATTTTAGCTTAGGTTAAGGTTTTTAGAGAGAGAAACTCTCGTTTTCTAGAGAGAGAAAGTGAGAAAAACTTGTTGAATGTTTGGATTTTGAAGAATCTAAGGAGGAAACTTGAAAAGTTGGAGGCTCCTTGCAATTTCAATGAGAATTTCTTACTCTATCTCTTGTTATTGTTTAATTTGTTTATTTTTATATTGTTTCACTTTTAATTACTTGTTTGTCTTAGTTTAGTGTTGGATCTCATGTTATTAGTTGTGATATCAATGTTCTTGCTATTTATAATGATTTGTGAGTAGTTGTTTTACTTGGGAATTGGTTGAAGCCATTGATGAGATTATGAACCTATAAATTGAACATGGGATTTTCACTTGGGATGAATTTGGTTGATTGATTTGGTATTTCATGAATGCTTGCGTGGTTGGCCATCATAAAAGCATTATTTAGATACCCTTAGTGAAAGATCGAAAGATGAAGTTAAGGGGTTGCCTCAAATCGATCATTAGACTTGGAGGACCATGAAAATAGGGACTACATAGTCTAGGGGACTTTCTTTGATTGTTTATGTTCATCATGTATATGGATATGCTTAGTTGAATGCCTTAGCCATGAAAATAGGTATTTGGTTGGATATTAGGCCAATCTAACTAGCTTGAAAGAGTAGTTAGAGTACCCTTGGATGAACGATTCCCCTCAATTGATCCCCTTTGTTTCTTTCTCATTTTGATTGCTTGGTTTGTGAATTATTTGATTGGTGGATACCCTTTCCCAAGGCCTTTTTTAATTGTTGTTCATTTTAACCCAAAAATCATCACCCCAAAAAGACTTGGCCTAGCTTATCATAGTCAATATTTTAACAGTGCTCCCCTTAGTCCCTGTGGATCGACCCTTGCTTGCCCTTTCTACCCATTAGAGAGACCAAGTTAGGTTTTTTTATTTTTTGGTAGGCTTGACGACGGACCTATCAGTACTTCGTATAAGAAAATAAAAGTAAACGAATTAAATAAATGCTATAGCTTTTTATGAATTTTAAGAGATTTTTCAGAATAAAAAATAAAAATTTGTAAACTGAATTGAGAAAAATCTTCATACCATTCAAAGTTGAATGCCTGGCACTGAAAAAATCCAACATCAGAGAATGAAATTGGTCAAAGAAATAGCCAAAAAGAATCAATTATGCAAGAACTGCAATTACATCTAACTACGCATTAATTAACAATGGTATTGGAATCTTGGATTCACTGGAATAATAGTATCACATAAATTATCATATCATTACCCTTAGCCAAATAAATCAATCAATTACCAGTCAAAGAAACACGAATTACTAAATCAATATAAACAATGGATTTAACTAAATAAACACAATCCAAACATCAAATATCAAGACCCAAACAAAAAAATTAGTAATAACCAAGAATCAACTCAAACCGATATTAAATAATATAGTCAAATTTGATGAATTGCAATGAAGATATATAATTATTACGATGAACATAAATTCATAGAATCATAGGTACAGAGAGTTTACATATGCAAGAAAGGGAGAAATAAAATTTAGAAAAAGCTATTAATGGTAATGGAAAGAAAAATAAAGAAAGGGAATAGAGTTAAACATAAAAAATGAAATGAATATTTAGAGTGGGAAGCGTCAATAATCTCAGATAGACAATATGTTGGGAACAAAAAGACGCAAGTGCAAACTGGTTCTTGTGATACTCCGTAAGACCATAACTAATAAGTCAGAAAAGAAGGGTTTAAGAATTAATAAAAATAAAAATTATATCCTGGCTTGAAAGGAGGACACTTGGCATTCCAAACTCCATGTTATTAAATAGTAGTATAGATTTGTCGGTAGGTAAAGGTTCTTCGGAAGCATCAACTCTGAATGAAAGTGGAAATATTATAACGGTTCATATAAATAGCGGGACATGAAGTTCTACTGGTAGCTTATTCAGCAAAAATTCTAAGATAGTCATCATAAAAATGACCATGGTAGGGAATTAATATAGACCACAAAAATTGATTTTCTTTTATCTTTTTTTTTTTAATTTTCTTTTATCTTTGTTTTTTTTATCCAAAAATCATTTTTTTGATTTTTAGAAAATATGAAAAATCAATTTATTTATTTTTGTGAAAATCAATAATTAATTTCAAAAATAGGTAAAAACATAATTAGTGATAATTAAGATTTGTTTTCCTTGTTTTAGTTATTTATAGTTGAATTATTTTTATTTTTTTTTATTTTTTTTATTTTAGTAACTCGTGGTTTTACTATTTTATTTTCGTTTTTCTCAATTCTCTCATCGGCTTTATTGGTATTTTTCAGGATCTAAATCACATACTTGAATATCAATTCAAGTCCATAGTTCATAGAATAATTTACACGATAAAAAGAACACTTAATTTTGAACACTTTGATCTAAATATTTCTTGAGGAAGCTACTTACGATATAGATGGTCATTGCCAAACCATAATATAGATGAACATTGTTGTTGGATTTTGTGATGGTAATGTCCTTTATTTTTGTTGGTAGGTACCTTAAATCTTTTTTATATCCTCTAAAATAAAAAGGGTACATCTTATGCGAGTAATTTTAATATTATTTTAAGAAAATATTAAACCTCCATTATTAATCAAATTTATATTTCGTAATATTAAAGAAAATGTGCATGCATCATAAGTATATATTGCCTACTAGCTTAGCAACGCACGAATGATACTAAATTTGTTTACGGAATATTATTAATTACTCGTAAACAATAATTTATATTTTAGGAACATTTATATTTAAATAACTTTTTTTGTATTTATTATGTGTAGTTGACAAAATATAAGATACAAATTAAAAATTTATATTTGTGTAAAGCATAATTAATTTAAATCTAATATATATATATAAAGGAGGCATATTTGCTAAATTATTAGAGCGCCACGCAGGATTACGAATGGTTTCGGCCAATGAAAAATAAGATTTCTAATTTATTTTTGAATTAAAAAAATCGATTGCCACATAGACACATAATTAGGTGCCACATAGATATTTTAATTAATTAATTACTAATATATACAACTCCATCTAAAATCAAACACTCTAATAATTAAAAAATAATTCTAAAATAAAATTCATCAAAAAACAAACACTAATCTAAAATAAAATAAATAAAATTCAATTTAAAATTTAACATTGATCCAATATTAGAGCCTGATGTAGGAAATCTACTGGTTTCTGCAGATGAAAAATAAGATTTCAAAAAAAAATTGAATTAAAAAAGTCAAGTGCCACGCAGATATTTTTATTAATTAATTATGGGAAATTCCCATTGGTGACCCCTTACTTTTGCATTTTCTCAATGGTAGCCAAAAAAGATTTAGATTATTCTTGGTAGCCCTACTTTCTTAATTACTATTCTAAATTCGACACAATTACACACTTGAAGCCTAACCTACGGTTAATCACCCCCACCATCACTAACTCCTTGCTCCTTACGGAATTCTCAACAGGAAAAAGGGCAGATGATGAAGAGAAGAAAGGGAAGAGAGCTAAGACTGTCACATACAGAAAATATATGGCATTTGGACACAATGCAAGTATTACAAAGGTGGAATTACTACAAAACAGAAGAAAGGAAAAGGGAAGCAAAAAACCGAGCAACTGCAGTCAACAATTCGGCTTGAAACTATAGGTCTCAATTAGTGTGTGAAATGTGAAACACGTATTATGTCAAAAATGTTTGACTATGCCTTTTTTTTGAATCAGGATGAAATGTATTTGTGCTAATTTCAGCAGACATATTTTTATCTTGATTTATGATTTTTTGACTATGTTATTTTGAGGCTACTCGTAAATATATCGTACACGAGTACGTGGCCAAGTCTTTGAGTACGTCATACCCGAATCCAGGGGATCAAATATGGGTACATGTCCAAGTCTCAAGTCATATCCAAGTATCAAATAAGGGTTCGTGTCCAAGTCCCCGAGAGTCCCGAAAATCAAACAAATCAGAACAAGAAAGTACTCTAACATACTGTAATTTTATTTTTGTTTTCGTTGATTCTTTACATTATATTCAACTTCTCATTTATGAACTACTTGTGCAGCACAAGCATAATTTTTTTTTTATTTCATCATCTTGGAATTACATAAAGAACAAGGAAAAAACTTATCATATACTACTGGAAAAAGAACGAAGAGATAAAGAGGGATGAAAGGAGAAATGCAGAGAGGAAATTTTCATTGCTAAAATCTAGTTGATTTATATTAATTGAACGTGACAAGTGTACGATGTAGTATGTACATGCAAAATACATATAGATCATAATATATTCAACATTTTTTCACTTTTTTCGGGGAATTTTTTTTTAAAAATATTATGTTTAAGAAACAATAAAGCTACATGATATCTCTAAATTTTTAGGGGGTGAAGTTTAGACATTTTTTTAAAAAATAAATTGTGTAGGGATTTAAGCTTTGAGTCCAATTTAGATATGTTGATGTAACTTTATACTCCCTCCGTCCTTTAATACTCGACCTGTTTTGACTTTTTGTACTATTCACATAATTCAATTTGACCCTATTTTATTTCTAGTATATGAAAAAAAGTTAGCATATAATATATTGTTGGATCCATCTTAATATATATTTTCAAAAAATTAATATGTTATAAGTTTTTATAATATGTAGTTAAAGAAATTGATGGTCAAAGTTGTGCATTGACAAGCGTGTCCGGTCAAAACAGGTCGAGTATTAAGGGACAGAAGGAGTAATATACTAAGTACTCCCCTTCTCTCATATTTGTTTTCCTCTTTTTCAAACTTCTTCTTTTGATTTACAATTTATTTTAAAAGTCTTAATTAAATTTCTGGAAAATTCATTTGAGGAGTTGATTGATTGTTCGGGCTCGACGATCTAATATCAACGGCCACCTCCATAACTCCCACAATCATTTCATTCACATCATGCAAAATATCACTGGATACTTGAGTACTTTACTATACTTTTTTCTTTAAAATTAACTTTCTCTTTAAATATGTAGGACTGAAATCCTGATCTATATTAAAATTAATCATCTCATTCACATAACGGAATATTTCACTAAATACTTGAGTACTAAACATTTAAAGTAATTTTGTACTACGTATGCACGTAACAGAACTAACTATTTTCCATATATTGTTGATGATTTTTAGGCATTGTAGATAGATTATATACTAGTTCCTCGGTTGACCAAATAGATATATGGTTGTAAGAACAAGTCCGGAGACTATACAAGCAGTGAAAAAACCTCATACGGAAGGGGAAACGATTTATGATCCATACTCGATAATTAAAATAGCAGACAGTTCAACACACCAGTATCCTCAGCCCCTCATGCTCAGCTCCAACGTCGGCCTGAATTGGCTATTGTTGTTAGCGAATTTGTGGTTGTTAGCGAATCTAGAAATAGCAGGTAATAGATTAATTGTTGAAAAATTATTTATTTTTAAAATAAATTAAAGAAATATTTTTATTTAAATATTTTTTTAATTTGTTATGTGTAAAGTTGTAAACGTGTAGTTCCTTTCCTTCCTTTCAAAAAAAAAAAAACGTGTAGTTGACAAAATATGAGATACAAATTAAAAATTTATATTTGTGTAAAACATAATTAATTTAAATTGGTCAATATTAATTAAACGTGACCGGTGGACGATGTAATATGTACGTGCAAAATACATATAGATCATAATCTGTTCAATATTTTTTCACTTTTTTCAGGGAAAATTTTAAAAAAAGTTATGTTTAAGAAACAATAAGGCTATATGATTGTTAGGTTATGATACATATGAATAAACATAAATCATGCGGAAAAACCATAAAGCCAGGAAACATATTATTTACACATAATCATTTAGCATAATTCAGATGCATACACTTTGTAGCGTGCCCTCCCTAGCTGCGCCCGAACCGAACAAGAACAAGTCTTTAGGACTCCAAGTGTCGTCCCTCCGTAGATAGTCCACAGCACGTCCAGATCCGCCTTAAGATTGACCAACTAGAATCGCCCTTAAGGTACTATGTATTTTCGGCTAATAGGGAAAGAATATGGCTGGTTTTTCTACTTAAAAATCTTAGCTTTTTTTTGTTTGAATACTTGAAATTGTGTCTTATAAATTGTGACCCTAGGCACCTATTTATAGAGTTGGAAAAGGACTTGGAATCCTATTAGGATACTAATTTATTTAACTATAATCCTACTAGGACTCTAATTAAATAAACTAAATCTTTTAGGATTTGATTTAATCATATGACGAATCCCGGTAGCCTTAGGATTCGAGTAACACACTTCGAGTGATACGCTAGCACCGCACGTAGGCCTTACGGCCCACGCACAGCGCCAGCCTACTCGTCGCAGCCCATGTCGCAGCTCGCGCGCGCCAAGGCCATTGTTGGGCCTGGCCTTGCGCTGGGCCTGGCGTGGCTTGGTAGCGTGTGTTTTGGGCGCTTGGGCTTGTTGGGCGTAGGCCTGGCTTCGTGCTGGGCCTTTGTCTAGCAAGTCTCGTCCGATGCTAATTCGTACGACGCGCTTCCGATTAAATTCCCGATTCCGGAATTCATTTCCGATACGAACAATATTTAATATTTTTGATTCCGGAATTAATTTCCGTTTCAAACAAATATTTAATATTTCCGTTTCCGGAATTATTTTCCGATTCCGATAATATTTCCGATTCTGACAATATTTCCGTTTCCGGTAATATTTTCGATTCCGGCAATATTTCCATTACCGATAATATTTTCCGATACGTACCATGTTTCCATTTCCGGCAATATCTACGACGTGGATAATATTTATATTTCCAATACGATCCATATTTCCGTTTCCGGCAATATCATCGTTTCCGGAGTATTCATTTCTTGCCTTTGACGATCTCAGTTCCCACTGAAACAAAGATCCGTCGATTCCGAATATCCATAGATGGAGTATTTAATTCCATTAAATACTTGATCCGTTTACGTACTATTTGTGTGACCCTACGGGTTCAGTCAAGAGTAAGCTGTGGATTAATATCATTAATTCCACTTGAACTGAAGCGGCCTCTAGCTAGGCATTCAGCTCACTTGATCTCACTGAATTATTAACTTGTTAATTAATACTGAACAGCATTTATTAGACTTAACATTAAATGCATACTTGGACCAAGGGAATTATTTCCTTCAGTCTCCCACTTGTCCTTAGGGACAAGTGTGCATTTCCTAATTCCTTTGTCGGTCGATGCTTGCTCTTGAACATAAGGTAAGAGTTTTCATCCTTATTACGTCCAGAGGTGTTTCTCGGTTTCAGAGTTCAACTGATCAAATAAACAGATAATCATAGCCTATGATTCATCTGAGCACGGCCATGCATTTTACAGTTTCTAGCTCTCCGAGTGGCCTTGTGCAACTTTTAGCATCTCATCCCGATTTATGGGAGGACAATCCCAATCTTGCGATCTTGAGATTAGACTTCGTTTGATAGGTGATTACCTAAGCGTTGCCTTTATAGCCTCCTTTTACGGTGCGACGGTTGGTCAACGTCAAAGTCAGCAGTTCTCAAACAAGTAATCTCAAATCACTCACGTATTGAGGATTAGTGTATAATAATTTTAATGAAATTTACTTATGACATATTTTCATCTCTTACAGTAAAGTTTCATAGGTCTGTCCGATACTAGTCTTCCCAAAGTAAGTATCTATGCAAATGATTACGACATTGTCATGTCCTCATAGTTCAAGAAACAGAACTACTAGTCATCTTGCATTCTAGTCGTCTAACGTTTTCTATGCGTCCATCTTTATAGAAAACTCCGACCAGGGACCATTTTCAACTTTTGACATTCAAGTTCACTTGATAGACATTTCTTAGTCACATGACTGGTCCTGAAAGTCTATCTTGAATATATCGTCTAATTGAAGGGACTCATCATTTAATAAACCACAAATTAAATGGAAAATGAATTCTATTCATTTGTTGTGAATGATTAACCAATAATGTTTTACAAAGTATTAAACTATAAAACTTTAAAACATTAAACAAGGACATCAAAGCCATTCTCCAATATGCTTGATTCCCATAGCTGCAGTGTGCGAGTTGTGCTTCGCCTGCGGCAGAGGTTTAGTCAATGGATCTGATATGTTGTCATCAGTTCCAATCTTTCTTATCTCGACTTCTTTTCTTTCAACGAACTCTCGTAGAAGGTGAAATCTACGAAGTACATGCTTGACTCTTTGGTGGTGTCTAGGCTCCTTTGCCTGTGCAATAGCTCCCTTATTATCACAATATAGGGCTATTGGTCCTTTAATGGAGGGGACTACACCAAGTTCACCTATGAACTTCCTTAGCCATATAGCTTCGTTTGCTGCTTCATGTGCACAATGTACTCCGCTTCAGTTGTAGAATCTGCAATGGTGCTTTGCTTAGCACCTTTCCAGCTTACTGCACCTCCGTTGAGGCAGAAGACAAACCCAGACTGTGATCTGAAATCATCTTTGTCGGTTTGGAAACTTGCGTCCGTATAGCCTTTAACAATTAATTCATCATCTCCACCATAGACCAGGAAGTCATCTTTGTGCCTTTTCAGGTACTTCAGAATATTCTTGGCAGCAGTCCAATGTGCCTCTCCTGGGTCTGACTGGTATCTGCTCGTAGCACTAAGTGCGTACGCAACATCCGGGCGTGTACATATCATAGCATTCATTATTGAACCAATCAATGATGCATATGGAATCCCACTCATTCGTCTACGCTCATCAAGTGTTTTTGGGCACTGAGTCTTGCTTAGAGTCATTCCATGAGACATGGGTAGGTAGCCTCGCTTGGAGTCTGCCATCTTGAACCTTTCAAGTACCTTATTGATATAAGTGCTTTGACTAAGTCCAATCATCTTTTTAGATCTATCTCTGTAAATCTTGATGCCCAATATGTACTGTGCTTCTCCTAGATCCTTCATCGAAAAACATTTCCCAAGCCAAATCTTGACAGAGTTCAACATAGGAATGTCATTTACGATAAGTAATATGTCGTCGACATATAATACTAGAAAAGAAATTTTTCTCCCACTGACCTTCTTGTATACACAAGATTCGTCTGCAAGGGAAAGGTTCGATGATGAAAGCATAAATCTCCACTTGACAACGCATCTCCTATAAAATAAACGAATCTCAATTCCCTTTTCATTTCACCCGAAACCTGGTATTTATAGAAACCTGCTATTTATAGAAACCTGCTAAAATAGTAACTGTCGTAAAGGGTAGCTTCTAAAAGTGGCAAGTCATAAAAGATAGAAACCTGTCAGAATTAGGTGTTGCATTCCAACATAAATCCTAAATGAGATAGAAAACTGCGAGAATCCTATTCCTAATATGATTCGGAAATAAGAGTTACGTATTAATTAAAATCCTAACGAGCCTAGAGTTCGTAACGGGCCCAGACGCATTCCGTCATAAAATTGATACGCACTAAAAGACTCGATTAAGTCTCAAACTCTACGGATTTCAGGAATCCGAATCTGACTAAAGAAAACAGCCCAGACCCTATTTTCAACGCCTGGCTCTGGGCGCCGAAATCTTCGGCGCCCAGGCCTGGGCGCTGAAAATACCTGGATACGTGTTTTTTCCTAATTCTTTATGGATTAGAACTCTGCAATTCTATCTTTCCACGAACTCTTCCCTATAAATACATCCCCAAATTCGACGTGAAAGGAACACACACAAGACACAATTATATTATGAGTATTGACTCCAACCCTTAGCCTAAGCCTCACGCTGCGAAATTGTTCACGCGTTCTGTCGCAATCGATCCATAAATCGAACAGAACGTATCCTGTCCCATAATTGAGATTCGTTAAATAAAAAGGAGAAATAGCAAAGTCAAAGTGGTTAGTTTTCTGAGAACCGTGACGCACCTCTCAAGGGTGCGTCGTAATGTGTCCCTTTTCGATGATTTAACTGCTTTCCTCGCCCTTTTTATAAACTGTTAAACTAACTAAATCTGATTGTTCTACCACGCCTAACAAATATAATATTTTTGGGAAATTGGATTATCATGCTAGGTCCCTTAATGCTATTTAAATCAGATAATCGCGATCGATCTAGTATTATATGTTGCATATTGCTAAAATCAACTCAGATTAGTTTAATAGTTAACGCATGTCCCTTCAATTATTTATGCTGAGCTAGTAAGGATATCCTGCCTCTGGAGTTATCGACGAGCGAAGTACTACTCTCGGTAGTTACAGTCCCCCGAACCCTCAATCTCCACCTTGCGGGTGTATGTTGAGAGATCCCCAAACCAGGGATCACAAGGGAACTTACGACCGTCGTGGTCAAACATAATTGCACTCCCTTTATGTCACGATAACCGGGTTTTGTCAGTTTTTCTCATTGTCGTTAAAAACTGAATGGCGACTCCTATATTACTAGTCAATTGGGTGTAAACTCACAGGACATCCACTTACACTTGATTGAATAAAAAGAATCGTCACACCCACGAGGGACGAGGTCACGCATTAGCCTCGTGCTTTTTCGACCCCCATCACAGTGGCGACTCCACTGGGGCAGTGAAGGAAATACTCGTGCTTGTAGGTAATCAAAATAGCCGAAGGGTGAAACGATCCTACCCCGCGTTTATTTCCCCATCAAGTTGGGACGACCTGAAAATCAGCATATTAATGTGAACGGGCAGAAACGCATAACGAATCTCGGCTCCCTCGGGAGTTGGGACTAAGGATACCTTTTTCCGCCAATAGGGGGGTGCATACGCCGCGCATGTTGCCCACTCGGTACTTGTGCAGGTAGTACACCTATCCCGAACCCAATCGCTCGCTCATTAGGTCCCTCTCGCCTGCATGCCCCCTTGGCTTGCACTTGCGGGTTGGCCTCTTGGGCGAAATTCGTCTGTTGAAGACACTACCTCGACCGGGGCATGTGTTGGATCTACGATAGAAGCGGTACAAAGCCAGGCGCAAATAAACTACCCATAGAAGCCTATCATAAACTATGTGACATGTTTAACTTTCAAATCCATGTTTGTAATGTAGTTATGTGTAGCGAAATATGTGATTGTGTGTGACAAACTATCCCGGAAAACCAACGACCTTAAAAATTGCCCAAATATTCATAGACTAATTTGCCAAAGAGTTATACCGAAACACGTGTTCCGCAAACCCGAATGATCGCCACAAAAATAAGCGACGCTCGGGATGGCCTGTAACGAATCCCACAAACGCTGTTGCGCGTAAAGGACGTTATTAGGCAAGCACGCAAATCGAAGTCGCATAAACAGAAGACAGAAAACGAGAACCAGCCAGGGACGCATTTTCAACGCCCCTGGCTGGGCGCCAGAATTTCTCATGCCCCTCGCTGGGCGCTGAAGTTGCTGCTTAGCCTTCTGGTCAAGCGCAGCAGCCTCGGTACCCGCGCGAAAGGAAAATACGTAGCACAAAAAATGTTCGTAAAAAGAATTGCTACGAGGGCGTAAGAAAAGCACTCGATTTCAAAAGCGACTCGTGAAAAAATTAATAACTCTTTGTGTCGTTGTTAGGCCTCCTACGACGACAATGCTCGGCACCAAAACCGAACGTGCTAATAACTATGAATGTCACACGGACAAGTGTTTCGAAAATCCAAAGAATGACCAAAATAAAAAAAAAACCAAAAAGTGTACCGACAAAAGAAAGAGTGAAAAACCAATTTAGAGAGTCGAAGTCTAGACTAAGTAATGCTTGAAACTTTGGGAACCTAAACTTTAGCTTATCTTATGCCTAGGACTGGTCCTGCCACTTGGTGCCGATCAGGGAATCAACGGTTAGTGCGTCTCGAAGATACATCGCCAACATCAGGCTTAGTGGCTCCAAGCTCCGTCTGTCATCCCTCATTTCAAGGATCTCCGCTTCCCCAACCTCGATTCGCACCTTCAAACATGTCCATCGAAGATTTGCAAGAGCAGATGGCTCAAATGACCCGACTCATGGGCCAACTAAAAATGGAAAATGAAGCTTTAGCGGCTGCGCAAGCTAAAAATGACCTCGATAACGAGAAGAGGATTGAAAAAATGGTCCTACAGCAAACCATGGGGAGCAAATACTTCTCCCTCGATCCTGAACCTTTTCCTGGCAAACTACCAGAAAAGTTCAGTTCATCTGACTTACCAAAGTTCAAGGCCACGGACAACCCCCGTGATCATCTACTGAGCTTTGTGAATGCCATGAACTTGAAAGGCGTGGACAAGTCCATGTACTTACCTGCCTTTCCTTTGTCCTTGGAACCTGTGCCGCTCAAATGGTACTATCACCAGGACCCTAAACTCTTCCCCACTTGGGAAGACTTTGTCAATGTCTTCATCAAGCAATACTCGTCGAACATGGATTTCCAAGTCACCATGCGCGAGCTGGAAGTTCTCTGCCAAAAGAAAAATGAGGGTTTCACGACCTACTTTGCTAGATGGAGGGATCAGGCGGCCCAGCTAATCAATAGGCCTCCCGAAACAGAATTGGTCCAAAAATTCATTGACAACCTGGACCCGGCTTACAGACAACACCTTAGGTACCTGGGACTTGACACTTTCAAAAGAGTTTATGATGTGGGAATAAAGATCGAGGACAACCTCGCCAAAACCATACAAAGCAAACCCACATATAAGAACAACACCTATAATCGGGGTAACACATCCCAAGCCCAAGAAGTCCATGCTGTAGAAGAGACTCCCGCCCGAAGAAGCCCCGGAAGATGGGTCCGAGACCGAAAGTTTGCCCCACTCGGGTCGACTTTGGTACAAGCCTTTGAAAGACTAACCAATCAAGGAAAGTCGAGACCTATAGGCCCCACCCGTGACCCTCCTGTCAAAAGAAAATATTGGGTCGAAGGTACTTACTGCAAATTCCATCAAGGAAATGGGCATGACACTGAAAACTGCTGGAATCAAAAACATACGATCCAGGATATGATAGAGGATGAAGTGATACCTCTCCCTAACGTTGGCAAACCCAACAACAACAAGAGCCCACTCGGCTCTTGTCTCGACCAACCAGAGAATTTCGACCCCACGGTGTATATTACACCTCAAGGTGCACCACTCGCTGTGGTCCCTATGGATCGAATCGAGAGGGAGGTGTGCGGTGTGTGGAATGATGATGCTGAAGATATTTACCTATCTCAAGTGTCGGGCCAGGACCTCTTCACTAAAACTTGGCCCGGGTATGCTCTCATTGACACCACCCCTCAGGAGCCCGAGGTCGACAACCTCACCCGATCCGGAAGAATATACCAACCGGATATTCACCCACCTCCTATGGACGACATCCCGGTTAGGCAAACTCCTGAGAATGGACGGCATGCCACCGTCGCAGAAGTCATTGAAAATCCTCTCCTGAAATAACTAAAAAGAACCAAGGCCGAGATTACCATCTGGGATCTTATGTGTACTTCAAAGGAACATCGCGAAAAGCTTATTCGCTCACTTGACCTCATCTCAGTACCTACGGATATCACACCTGACTCATTGGTTAGCCATGTCACGAGAGATGCCGGAGAAAAGGCCATAGTTTTCACTGATAAAGACTTACCCAAAGAGGGGGGTGCTCACAATAAAGCCCTTTACCTAGTGGTTGGATGCAAAGGACAAAACATCCCCCTAGCGCTCGTAGATAATGGTTCGGCGGTTAATGTCTGCCCATTGCGAACCGCCCATTGCTTGGGGCTAGGAAACGATGACTTCCAAACCTCCACGCAAGGGGTACGAGCTTATGATAACTCCTGAAGGACTGTATTGGGAAAAATCAACCTTACCATACAAACCGGGCCTGTGGCACGCACCACGGAGTTTCAAATAATCGACATCAAGCCCACTTTCAACCTCCTCTTGGGGCGACCTTGGCTCCATGACTTAGGAGGTGTGGCTTCTACCTTGCACCAAATGGTTAAACTTAACCATAACGGGGTAATACTAGAAATCCGCACCCCTCCTCTCGATGTCAGTTGCACTATGGTTGGAACGGCCGAAACTGCAGACGACCTTTACGGGTTTCAAATGGAAGAAACAATCCAGTTCATCGAAGATTATGACCCAGCATTCCTAGACCCGCATGCATCCCGAGTCATCCCTAGAATGCTGTTAGGTCAAGGTTATTTCCCAGGAACCCCATTGGGCATAAGGAAGAAGGAATACACATTCCATCCTTTTCCCGACAAATCTACTCCCTTTGGCTTAGGTTATGAACCAACGGAGGAAGATATTGCTGACCGCCTGTCTAGGCTACGCCTTAACAAAGCCAAACAAACCACCCTCCTTCCCCCATATCAAAGGACCCTTAACGGGATGTTCGTTCGGGAAGGAGAAGAACACCCATGCTGTGATTTCCCTGAACCCTTCGTTAAGGATGGCTTGCTAAAACCCGGATTTGAAATTTTCCATGACTGCCACACCTTGGATGAGGCACCCCACCCCACCAAGACTAAAACAGCTGAAATATTGGACAACCAGGCTCTATGGACATTGTTTAACGAATCGAGACCTATGGAGAATGAGACTGTGATGACTACCCTAGCTTTACAAGATGAAGGTTTCGATCCAACCCGGTTAATCTCTCCTGCATCAACACTAGAAGAGGTCAAGAACGGATGGGTGAAGACATATCAGTGGGTAAATGCAAAAGGAATGGAATTCAAGATGAGTACCGGTGAAGGACCGAAGTTTTATGAGACTAAACCCCAGGCTTGAGCCACATAGAGCACCATTAGTAAAAAGCGCCTAGTAGTTCTTTAGATTGATAAAAAAAAAAATAGAGACTTTAGATGGTCCTAAGGCCCCTTAGAATATGGGTCAGTTTTATTTCAGTGTGTTTTCCTTACTTTCCGAATCAATAAAGGCGTAATATTTCTCCTAAAATTTTATTTTAACACTAAATAAACACCAAATGTACTTGCAAAATACAAAAATAAAGAGGCGGCCCACTCCAGGCCCAACAAACAAAGCCCACTCGGTTTTGAAATAGTGCCATGGGAACCAATTCCCGAAACCCACAAAATAAACCACACTATCCCATTCATATCCCCAAAACCTAAAAAGCCAAACCAGTGTCATCATAAGAGTCAATCCATGAAACCCAGAATCAAAGGAAATCAAAATCCAAAACAATGCAAATGTTACCAAAAAAACAGATTCATAAAACATAGATTCCATCATACCCTTCACTAACAACACCTCAAAAACCTACACAAAGATCTTCATAACTTCCGCACCCTAACCCCATTTTCAAAACTGTTTCGAGTCACGAATATAAAAAATTGATTCGGACAAAAACGCATTTCACGCTAACAGTCAAAAAAGCCTCCAAAGTAGCCTCAAAATTGGCCTTTAAATACGAGCAAAATATCAAGGCACAAAAAAAGAAATGCAAGAACATGTGAAGCAAAGCGTCAAAAATTGACCGCCCAAGTCATTTTCAGCGCCCAGGGCTGGGCGCCGAAATCTCTGACGCCCCAGCCTGGGCGTTGAAACTCTCTGCCTGACAAAAAAAATAAAAAAATTTCTTTTCAGAAGTGCTCGCCATTTTATCCGCACACAACGGAAAAATAACGAACACTTGGGGGGTACAGTACGTATCCAAATAGGCTTACCAACCAAGAATATAGCCATACAAATTAGTCGAATTTCGAATTTCATATTTTACGTGACTTATGGCAAAAAAATGGCAGATCAAAATAATGATAATACTTCACTCATTTGACCGACTAAGTAATATGTTTCCACCTCAGGGCATATCTACCGAAATCCGGCATACTAGAACTTATTCAAAAGCTAGAACTACGCGCGACCTGATTCTGACAAGATACGTAGGCAATCCTTACCAAGGATTCGGTCCAATAAAAAAAAAACAAATATTCTTTGTGCAAAAAGTGTTAGACATATAAAATACATAAAAAAAGAGGAGAAACAAAAATAAATGAATATGAAAAATACAAATACGCCTTTATTAAAAAATAATAAGAAGGAAAACAGAGTGCTAAAAATAAAAACAAACACAACTGAAATAAATGGAGGGCACCTACACCCTAGCAAGAACTACACTACTCTAGTTCTTCTGGATCATCAAATAAAGTCTTGTAGAGGGCAATATTCGCAGGATCCACCCCCCACAGTCTTCTGCGCTGCCCCAATGTCAATCTCCATAAGAACCGGCTCCTGGACACTAACTTCCAAAGATGCCAAGGCTTCAGAAACATTCTCAGTTATAGCCCGCTCAGCCTCGAGGGCACAGGCAATGGTGGGAGAAGGATTATTATCATCAACTAGACTAGCCACTGTTTCTACAGGCGGCTGAGCCTTCCTAACCCATACATTGTTCCGGCGACGATCTCCGCGAGAGCTTGCATTTCTTTTAACAACAGCAGGCCCCTTCATGTTAGGCATCTTTTTAGGCCTGAAACTGGAACGGGGAGGAACTTCCTTTCGCTTTCGATCAGGACGAGCTTTCACAGTCTTAATACTATAGGTACGAGGTCTGGCAGAATCAGGACCCTCATATTTAACACGAATACGAGGTATCAAAAGCTCAGCCGGCTCCCCATTTCGAGCCTCGGTCCTCACATCTTTATCATCGGAGCTCCTCCACAACTTGTAGTTTTCAGAAAGACCCACAAAGCCATTTGTAGCTATGGCCCAACGCGGGAGACCATCATAATACTTAGCCCCCGCGAAGACCCGTGTTTGTGAAAAGGCCGCTACCTTAGGTGGTACCGTATCAGAAAAGGGGATAGTCTGCCTTAAACCATATTGACGCATGACTCGGTAAGGGAAAATATAAATGGGACGAGATAGCCCCAACAAAGAAACATAAACCGATACATCAGAACCACCTGTCATAGTAGTCAAACCCCACCATGGTACCACCCACTTAATAGAACAAATTCCATAAGTAAAAAAGGAGGTCCATTCGGCCTCGTCCTGGCCTTGGTGCAAGTATTTTCGGTTACCCAAGGCTATAGGGCGATAATGTTTAGGATCGACAGGAGCTTCCAAAAGTCTAAGCCGTTCCGCAAGCCAAATCCGCGAAAACAGGTACAATCGAATCAAAAGAATGAAAAAAAAAACGGTCCCTGGGGCGCAGTTTCAACGCCCAGGACCAGGTGCCGAAAACTCCAGCGCCCAGTCCTAGGCGCTGAAACTCAGCCCCAGGCAAAAAAATAAATATGCAAAAGTGGCGTATGCGTGCGCAAAGAAGAAAATTGATTACCTGCAGTAATAGGGGGCTTCCCTTAAAATGTTCAGATTTGGCATCCTTCTTCAGCTCATCCGCACTCAGCAAAGTCTCGGCAACAACCAACGGCATGATAGAATAACAACTTTCCATCTGGCTAATCAAGGGGATCAACCTTATGTCACCAAACTCACCATTGTTATTCGATAGCAAATAATTATTCAACAAGCAAAATACAAGGGCTCGAATATTCAATTTCTGTTCGGTCATATTCTTACTAGGCCTAAAGTGATTTTTTACAAGTTTTGCCAAGTTAAACTTATCATCTACAACAATTTCAGCAAACATGTTATCATCTAGTCCTAGGAAAGCCCTTATGGTTGTTTTACCCTCTTCAATAGTGCCAGGGGTAACAGGAGTAGCATTAGTAGGAGAACCAAGGATCGCAGCAAATTCATCGGGCAAAGGACATATTTTGTTGCCCCGAAAGGCAAAAACATGATGATCGGAGTCCCAAAAGCTTAGGGCAGCATGTAGAAAGTTATAATCAATATTAATTTGTTGTAAGCCTAAAAGTGCCTCTAAGTGGTATTCTTTTAACAAAGCTTTTTCTGTGGGAGTAAGGGCCCGTAGCCAACGCCTAACAGTCCGTTGGAGTGAGAAAGTAGGGATCGACATGGAAAAAGCAATGAATAATTAAAGCACAGCAAAAAGGAGAGAAAGAATTTGAGAGTGGTGGAAAATAGGGACGTATCTAGCCCCTATATATAGCTGAACGCACCCAATGACATCCTGATCCCATTCGGAAACGTGTTAGGAAATCCGAAAGTCAAATATCACCAGGAAAAGACTTTCAGCGCCCACGGCTGGGCGCCGAAATGTTTAAACGCCTGGCCTTGGGCGCTGAAAATGCAGCCCAAGGCCCAGATTTCACAAAACACGCAACAGGAAAGGACTTAAGACCGTGTTGTTAAACACGAGGCCCTATTGCAAGAAGGATCAAGCCCAAAGCACCTTTAGCTCCCAAATAAGCAAAAAAAATAAACATTAAAAACTTGGTCGAAACCGAGACTCGTCTTAGAAAATGCTTATGTACACTTTTCAAAAAACAATTTAACTATCATGGTCATTCTTCGAAACACCAAAAATGTGTATCGTTAAGTCATTGGTTTTCCAAAAAATGTTTGTCAGTCAAAGGATTAATCCGGGCCAAGCCGAAACTGGATGTCGCCTGAAAACTAAAGTCGCACTCCACGGCTTCGCTAAAGTAGCACACCACTATAAAAGGTCGCTCGCACATACGAGCATGACCCCAAACATGATTACAAGATGCGAAAAACGACCGACGAGCCCCAGTGCTTGGGGGGTCGCGAAAAATAGACTCCAACAAGGAGCGCACGATCAAAATCATATTCCCGGACTGCGCCATACACCATATCATGTTTGGATATCTCAAAAAAAACAACAGGTTCGACCTCATCGAAAGGTCATCATTGACACTTGTGCACGGTCCTCTGATCGAAGACCAAGTCGAGCCGTAAAGACTAGCTCAAAATCACGAAAGCAGACGGTCGCAAGACAAAGGTCCGTCTGAACACGTTGTCGGCCCACGTTCAGGTTACAACTAAATTCGAGCATCCCTCAAAAGAATTCGCTCTTGCAAGAATGAATAAAAAGAAATTCTCAAAAGAAATCACAAAGAACCAAAGAAATAGGAACTTGCCCATCTTCAGTCGGCAAGATTGCGTCATAAACCGCGCGAGTTCCCAAATCGAAAAAAACGAATTCAGGGACGTCCACCCTCAGCGGACAGGGCTCGCCCACCCTCAGCGGGCGGGGTCTGCGTCACTAGCCGCGCAGGTCCTCAGTTTTTGAAAAAATAAAGTCTTCAAATTTAAAATAGGCTCGCCATCTTTAGCCGGCGGGGTCTACGTCACAAACCACGTAGGTCCTTATTTTCAAAAAAGCAAACAAACTTCAAAACAGATTCGTCCACTTCTATTGGACGGGGTGTCCACCCTTAGCGGACAGGTTCGCCATCTTTAGCCGGCGGGGTATACGTCACAAACCGCGTAGGTCCTTATTTTCAAATTTCAAAAACAGATTCGTCCACTTCTATCGGACGGGGTGTCCACCCTTAGCGAAAAGGCTCACCATCTTTAGCCGGCGAGGTCTGCGCCACTAACCGCGCAGGTCCTTAGTCGCTGCAGCGATAACTTTTTCTGGTTTTCCCTTTCCCAAAAATTAAAAGGATTGGTTTTCCGTTTTTTTTCCAAAAAAGAGCGATGTGCTGGATTTTCCTTCGTTTTACGTCCCATAAAAACAAGGGGGTTTTCTCGTTTAGCTAGCCCTGAAAATGAGAATCTTTAAAAACATTTTTACCTCGTGGTTGGGCTTGGCCAGCCCCAATTACACTTTATAGCTTTGATTTCGAAAATATCTGTAGCTACTCCCAATGACAAAGTGAGGGAGTTTCTAAGCCTCTTTAGATACTTCCAATGACAAAGTGAGGGAGTATTCTATACTATCCGTTGACTAATCCCAATGACACGTGAGGGATATGTCGACATTTCAAGTGATGACCCTTAAGTCAAATGTTATCACTCGGGGGCTCGTGAGACCCTCGCAAAACAGGTCACATACACCATGGCTTGTGTGACGCACTCCGTCTAGTACTTTGACCATCGTCTTACTCCAAGACTGAGTCAAAGTGGGGGCTAACTGTAGACACCTACTTTTGTCCCCATTCCCGAAAGGGAAAGGTTCGATGATGAAAGCATAAATCTCCACTTGACAACGCATCTCCTATAAAATAAACGAATCTCAATTCCCTTTTCATTTCACCCGAAACCTGATATTTATAGAAACCTGCTATTTATAGAAACATGCTGAAAATAGTAACTGCCGTAAAGGGTAGCTTCTAAAAGTGGCAAGTCATAAAAGATAGAAACCTGTCAGAATTAGGTGTTGCATTCCAACATAAATCCTAAATGAGATAGAAAACTACGAGAATCCTATTCCTAATATGATTCGGAAATAAGAGTTACGTATTAATTAAAATCCTAACGAGCCTAGAGTTCGTAACGGGCCCAGACGCATTCCGTCATAAAATTAATACGCACTAAAAGACTCGATTAAGTCTCAAACTCTACGGATTTCAGGAATCCGAATCTGACTAAAGAAAAAAGCCCAGACCCTATTTTCAACGCCTGGCTCTAGGCGCCAAAATCTTCGGCGCCCAGGCCTGGGCGCTGAAAATACCTGGGTACGTGTTTTTTCCTAATTCTTTATGGATTAGAACTCTGCAATTCTATCTTTCCAAGAACTCTTCCCTATAAATACAGCCCCAAATTCGACGTGAAAGGAACACACACAAGACACAATTATATTCTGAGTATTGACTCCAACCCTTAGCCTAAGCCTCACGCTGCGAAATTGTTCATGCGTTCTGTCGCAATCGATCCATAAATCGAACACAACGTATCCTGTCCTATAATTGAGATTCGTTAAATAAAAAGGAGAAATAGCAAAGTCAAAGTGGTTAGTTTTCTGAGAACCGTGACGCACCTCTCAAGGGTGCGTCGTAATGTGTCCCTTTTCGATGATTTAACTGCTTTCCTCGCCCTTTTTATGAACTGTTAAACTAACTAAATCTGATTGTTCTACCACGCCTAACAAATATAATATTTTTGGGAAATTGGATTATCATGCTAGGTCCCTTAATGCTATTTAAATCAGATAATCGCGATCGATCTAGTATTATATGTTGCATATTGCTAAAATCAACTCAGATTAGTTTAATAGTTAACGCATGTCCCTTCAATTATTTATGCTGAGCTAGTAAGGATATCCTGCCTCTGGAGTTATCGACGAGCGAAGTACTCCTCTCGGTAGTTACAGTCCCCCGAACCCTCAATCTCTACCTTGCGGGTGTATGTTGAGAGATCCCCACACCAGGGATCACAAGGGAACCTACGGCCATCGTGGTAAAACATAATTGCACTCCCTTTATGTCACGATAACCGGGTTTTGTCAGTTTTTCTCATTGTCGTTAAAAACTGAATGGCGACTCCTATATTACTAGTCAATTGGGTGTAAACTCACAGGAAATCCAATTACACTTGATTGAATAAAAAGAATCGTCACACCCACGAGGGACGAGGTCACGCATTAGCCTCGTGCTTTTTCGACCCCCCTCACACCTTCTTGTATACACAAGATTTGTCTGCGTTCTTGATGAAACCACAGTCACTGACTGCTTCATCCAAACGTATATTCCAGCTCCTGGATGCCTGCTTCAATCCGTAGATTAATTTCTTTAGCTTGCATACCTTTTTAGCATTCTTTGGATCCTCAAAACCCTCAGGCTGTGTCATAAACACAGTTTCTGTTAAAACGCCGTTTAAGAAAGCGGTTTTGACATCCATCTGCCATATTTCGTAATCGTAATATGCAGCGATTGCTAACATTATCCGAATAGACTTTAGCATTGCAACTGGTGAAAAGGTTTCATCGTAATCCACACCGTGGACTTGCCTGTAACCTTTTGCAACCAATCTAGCTTTGAAAACTTCAAGTTTCCCATCCTTGTCCTTTTTCAGTTTGAAAACCCATTTGCTTCCAATGGCTTGGTAGCCATCTGGCAAATTGACCAAATCCCATACTTGGTTTTCAGACATGGAGTCTAATTCAGATTGCATGGATTCATGCCATTGCTTGGAGCTAGGGCTCGTCATAGCTTGTTTGTAAGTCGCAGGTTCATCACTTTCAAGTAATAGAACGTCATAGCTCTCGTTTGTCAAAATACCTAAGTACCTTTCCGGTTGAGATCTATATCTCTGCGATCTTCGCGGGGTTACATTTCTAGATTGGCCATGATTCTCACCAGATACTTCTAAAGATCTCTGAGTTTTATTCTGAATGTCGTCTTGAGCATTCTCTAGAGTTTGTTGTTCGACTCGAATCTCTTCGAGGTCTACTTTTCTTCCACTTGTCATTTTGGAAATGTGATTCTTTTCCAAAAAGATACCATCTCGAGCAACAAATACCTTGTTCTCAGATGTATTGAAGAAGTAATACCCCTTTGTTTCCTTTGGATAGCCCACAAGGATACATTTGTCAGATTTTGGATGAAGTTTGTCTGAAATTAATCGTTTGACGTATACTTCCCATCCCAAAATCTTAAGAAAAGACACATTTGGAGGCTTTCCAAACCATAATTCATATGGAGTCTTTTCAACAGCTTTAGACGGAGCTCTATTTATAGTGAGTGCAGCTGTATTTAGTGCATGTCCCCAAAATTCTATTGGAAGTTCGACCTGACCCATCATTGATCTAACCATGTCTAGCAAGGTTCTGTTCCTCCATTCCGACACACCATTCCATTGAGGTGTTCCAGGAGGAGTCAATTCTGATAGAATTCCATATTCTTTCAGATGGTCATCAAATTCATAGCTTAGATATTCACCGCCTCTATCAGACCGCAGTGCCTTAATCTTCTTGCCTAATTGATTCTCTACTTCACTCTGAAATTCCTTGACTTTGTCAAAGGATTCAGACTTATGCTTCATTAGGTAGACATAACCATATCTACTGAAGTCATCAGTGAAAGTGATAAAGTAGCTGAAACCACCCCTAGCATTTGTACTCATTGGTCCACATACATCTGTATGGATTAAACCCAATAGTTCAGTTGCTCTTTCTCTAACTTTAGAGAAAGGTTGCTTTGTCATTTTGCCAAGTAAACATGATTCGTACTTTCCATAATCCTCTAAGTCAAATGGTTCTAGAATTCCTTCCTTTTGAAGTCTTTCCATGCGTTTCAAGTTAATATGGCCTAATCAACAATGCCACAGATAGGTGAGATCTGAATCATCCTTTTTGGCCTTTTTGGTATTTATGTTATAAACTTGTTTGTCGTGATCTAATAAATAAAGTCCATTGACTAATCTAGCAGATCCATAAAACATCTCTTTAAAATAAAAGGAACAACTATTGTCTTTTATTAAAAAGGAAAATCTCTTAGCATCTAAGCAAGAAACAGAAATGATGTTTTTAGTAAGACTTGGAACATGGAAACACTCTTCCAGTTCCAAAACTAGCCCCAGAGGGCAACGACAAATAATAAGTTCCTACAGCTAATGCAGCAATCCGTGCTCCATTTCCCACTCGTAGGTCGACTTCACCCTTGCTTAACCTTCTACTTCTTCTTAGTCCCTGTGGATTGGAACATAAGTGTGAGCCACAACCTGTATCTAATACCCAAGAAGTTGAATTAGCAAGTATACAGTCTATAACGAAAATACCTGAAGATGGAACGACTGCTCCGTTCTTCTGATCTTCCTTTAGCTTCAAGCAATCTCTCTTCCAATGCCCCTTCTTCTTGCAGTAGAAGCATTCGGATTCAGAAGTGGGTTGACTGACCTTCCTCTTTTCAGACTTGGCGCCAGTTTGCTTAGTTGGGTTGGCCTTCTTGCCACCTTTCTTAGCATTCCTCTTCTTTCCAGATTTCTTGAACTTGCCCCCACGCACCATAAGCACATCTTGCTTATCACTTTTGAGCGTCTTTTCAGCGGTCTTCAGCATACGTGAAGCTCAGTGAGAGTTTTGTCCAGACTATTCATACTGTAGTTCAGCTTGAACTGATCGTACCCGTTATGAAGAGAATGGAGGATGGTGTCTACAGCCATTTCCTGAGAGAACTGCTAATCCAGCCGACTCATATTCTCAATGAGTCCAATCATTTTGAGAACATGTGGACTTACTGGCTCGCCTTTCTTAAGCGTGGTCTCAAGAATTTGCCTATGAGTCTCGAATCTTTCGACCCGAACCAGATGTTGGAACATGTTCTTTAACTCACTGATGATCGTGAAAGCATCTGAGTTGGTGAACGTTTTCTGTAGATCTGCACTCATGGTTGCAAGCATTAGACATTTCACATCCTTGTTGGCATCAATCCAACGATTGAGGGTTACCTGAGTGACCCCTTTGCCTGCGGCTTCGGGCATCGCCTCTTCCAGGACATACTCCTTTTCTTCCTGCATAAGAACTATTTGCATGTTCCTTTGCCAGTCAAGGAAGTTTTTCCCGTTCAACTTCTCCTTCTCGAGAATTGATCGAATGTTGAATGAATTGTTGTTTGCCATAATTAAAACTACGATTGAAAAAGAATAAACAAATAAGTTAACATTCACAGTTTCTCTTAATAAACTTAAATTCTATCATGCATGCATAATTTAATGTTCATTAAGCATTTTATTCAAGTTATGTGTTCCGGCAAGTGTGAATAAAATGATTCCAAGATCCTAAAACCCATTGAAGAATTAAGCACATTATGTATTTAGACTCAATTCTAGACTCTTTTAGGTAAGCAAAAGCCTTTTGCTAATAGTCTAGAAACTACTCTTGGTTGATAGGTACGTCTAAGAACTTATTAGGTAAACCTATCGATTTTGCCACGACATAAAAGGACTCCTTACTTATATCGTTGAGTTTCACCAAAACTAACATGTACTCACAATTTATTTGTGTACCTTACCCCTTTAGGATCAATAAGTAACACCTCGCCGAGCGTAATCTATTACTAGATTGATGTAAAGGTTATTTAAGTAAGTGTTATTTTGGCATGGCACCTTTTAACTCAATTTTAAGTTTGGAACTTAAGGCTCTTACTATGTTGGTTATATTTTAAGTGAACTAAAATCCTTAATCATGCAACATAATCAAGCTTCGATCTCATGCATATTTAAGACATATTTAAAAGCAATAAATAACTTAAAGCATGCATAGGATAAATGTGATCTAGTATGGCCCGACTTCATCTTGAAGCTTCAACTTCAAAGTCCGTCTTGAAAATGGATGGAAACTTCGTCTTGAATTTCACCATGGGAGGCTCCATTTTCTTCAAACAGGATCAGCTATAATTAAACTAATTACACCTATTTGATGGTACGCAGACCATATTTGAATTGAAAAACAAATTTGGTGCATTAGACCAATTACATTCAAATTAATGGTACGCAGACCATATTTTCTATCCTATTTGGGCCATACTAGTCACTTCATAACCTGCAAAACAGTACATATACAATATATACCATTCACCCATTCATTATCATGAATGACCCACATAGTTGATTAGTAAAAACACATTGTATGCATCACATAAATATTTGCAGCAATTAATCAAGGGCACCAATAATCTACCAATTATTCAGTCCTTATTAATTCTAATCAAGTTGTTTATCCTTAAAGGATTTGTAGACCTAATAAGGAGTTTATGACTAAAATTGCTCCCACTTAAACCAATAAATTCTTATGCTTTACTAATTTTAAACATAAAAATGTATTTCTAATCTAACCGGAAACATACAAATTTAATTAAAATTTAAAGCTCATATAAATTTATAATTGAATCCATTTTATTTATTTTATTTTTCAGTTGAATTAAATGAATTTAAATTAATTCAAGGTTTAATTTTAGTAAAATAATTAGTATAAATAAAATTTATAATAATTATAATATTCAAAATTAAAATCTGAGAAAACAATTTAAATTATTAATTTTAAAATAAATTAAAGTTATTTCCGAACTGAAATCTCAAATTAAATTAAAAACGCGTCAATCGTAACACGACGAGGCACTTGGGCTTGCGCCCAAGCCCCGTCATGCGCACGACCAAACGCTGGCCCATGGCACATCGCAGCAGCAGCCACGCGCAAATGCAGCAAGGCAAGCCACGCTTGCGCGCAGCCTGCTTGCCCGCATGCATCGCAGCAGCTACGGAAGGAGCGCTCGCTCGCTCGCGCGCAAGCAAGCCCTCGAGGCATCGCATGTTGGTGTGCTGAGCAGCGATCGCTGGGCGACCCAGCACTTGCCCTCGCGCGCGCGCCTCTCCATGTGCCACGCCATCGCCCCTCGCCCATCGCCGATAGAGTCGCACACGCCCAGCTCCCTTGCTTCGCGCGCGCGCCTCTTGGTTGTTGCTCGTTGTATTCGTACCGCATGGGAGACGAGCTCCCTTGCTCGTCGTCGCATGCCCGCACTATACAACACCCCTTAAGGGTAACACGTAGCTTCCTTTGCTTTGTGCGTGCAACATTTATGAGCGTTTTCATAAAAAATTTAAAATTTTTAATTTAAAATTAACGACAAATTAATAAATCATATTAATTTCATAATTTTAGGGCGAAAAATCGAAAACTTATTAATTAATTAATTTCCGATTAACATGGATTCAAATCTAGGTCATAAAAATTTAAAATTTAACATAAATTAACAATTTTTATGGTGGATTTTAATCATGGATACCTAATTAAATTATTAATTAATTATGAAAAACAAATCATTTCTAAATTATTCGAATTTCAACAAATTAATCATAATTACAAATTAGATTGTATAATTAACAAGTCTAGGTATTCATAATTGTTAAACATATACTGTAGGTCAATAAAAAACTCAAGATTTATCAACAATAATCGCAAATATTCAATTTAACATCTTAAATTTACAAACTTTTGCGTTCGAAAACTTAAACCTCCGAAAGGTCATAGTTAGGCTTCGAATTTGGGAATTCTGGGTTCGGCCGAAAAATAATTTTTTTGTCAAAATTTTAGAATGCCTTTTACATGCGAAATTGACACAAAAATCACTCGATTTGGTTGAGTAACGAATATTCTGCCGAAAAACTGCGTACATATAATTAAATAAACGCAATTTGCAATTAATTACGAAAACTAATCACCCCTTTAATTCCTTGCAAATTTGTAAAATTTAACCATGTTCATGCAATTTAGATTATGAAAATAATAAGAGGCTCGTGATACCACTGTTAGGTTATGATACATATGAATAAACATAAATCATGCGGAAAAACCATAAAGCCAGGAAACATATTATTTACACATAATCATTTAGCATAATTTAGATGCATACACATTGTAGCGTGCCCTCCCTAGCTGCGCCCGAACCGAACAAGAACAAGTCTTTAGGACTCCAAGTGTCGTCCCTCCGTAGATAGTCCACAGCACGTCCGGATCCGCCTTAAGATTGACCAACTAGAATCGCCCTTAAGGTACTATGTATTTTCGGCTAATAGGGCAAGAATATGGCTGATTTTTCTACTTAAAAATCTTAGTTTTTTTTTTGTTTGAATACTTGAAATTGTGTCTTATAAATTGTGACCCTAGGCACCTATTTATAGAGTTATGGAAAACGACTTGGAATCCTATTAGGATACTAATTTATTTAACTATAATCCTACTAGGACTCTAATTAAATAAACTAAATCTTTTAGGATTAGATTTAATCATATGACGAATCTCGGTAGCCTTAGGATTCGAGTAACACACTTCGAGTGATACGCTAGCACCGCACGCAGGCCTTACGGCCCACGCACAGCGCCAGCCCACTCGTCGCAGCCCATGTCGCAGCTCCGCGCGCGCCAAGGCCATTGCTGGGCCTGGCCTTGCGTTGGGCCTGGCGTGGCTTGGCAGCGTGTGTTTTGGGCGCTTGGGCTTGCTGGGCGTAGGCCTGGCTTCGTGCTGGGCCTTCGTCTAGCAAGTCTCGTCCGATGCTAATTCGTACGACGCGCTTCCGATTAAATTCCCGATTCCGGAATTCATTTCCGATACGAACAATATTTTATATTTTTGATTCCGGAATTAATTTCTGTTTCAAACAAATATTTAATATTTCCGTTTCCGGAATTATTTTTCGATTCCGATAATATTTCCGATTCTGACAATATTTCCGTTTCCGGTAATGTTTCCGATTCCGGCAATATTTCCATTTCCGATAATATTTTCCGATACGTACCATGTTTCCGTTTCCGGCAATATCTACGACTTGGATAATATTTATATTTCCGATACGATCCATATTTCCGTTTCCCGCAATATCATCGTTTCCGGAGTATTCATTTCTTGCGTTTGACGATCTCAGCTCCCACTGAAACCAAATCCGTCGATTCCGAATATCCATAGATGGAGTATTTAATTCCATTAAATACTTGATCCGTTTACGTACTATTTGTGTTACCCTACGGGTTCAGTCAAGAGTAAGCTGTGGATTAATATCATTAATTCCACTTGAACTGAAGCGGCCTCTACCTAGGCATTCAGCTAACTTGATCTCACTGAATTATTAACTTGTTAATTAATACTGAACCGCATTTATTAGACTTAACATTAAATGCATACTTGGACCAAGGGCATTATTTCCTTCAATGATATCTCTAAATTTTTAGGGGTTAAAGTTTAAACATATTTTTTTAAAAAAAATTAAATTATTTAGGGATTTAAACTTTGAGTTCAAATTAAATACGTTGATGTAACTTTATAATCTATAAAGTACTTCATTCTCTCATTTTTTTCCCTCTTTCTCAAAATTCTTCTTTTGATTTACAATTTAATTCATAAGTCTCAATTGAACATCATGGAAAATTCATTTGAGGGGTTGATTGATTGTCCGGGTTTGGCGGTCTAAGACCACCGGCCACCTCCCTCACTCTCTCAATCATCTTATTCACATCATGGAGAATATCACTAAATAATTTGACTCATAGATTAATTAGAATAAGGATCGAACGGGCCTAGAAAAGAAATGTCCATTAGACGGGTGTAGGGAGCCCACCGAACACCAAAATATAATAACAATAACCCAATTGTCAGACCATACCGACGGAATTCCAACGCATAGAATAAATGAAACAACGTCTTGTATCATTCATAGGAGTACAAGCCTCTTGGCAAGGTACTCCCCCCATAGTTCATACTCAAGTTATATACGTTCCAAGAGTTTTGAAGCTTATTCAAATTACACTTAATGTTTGTTTCGGTATTGAAATAATGGGCTTCGGATGAAGGCCCTATTCGTTGATGTGGAAGATCTAACTTGCTTGTGAGAGTTGTGTCCGAATTTACCTGCACAATGAACAATGTAACTGGCCTTGGGGGTGTTCCGAGGAAATCCCTTCCGATGCCTAAGTAAGAACAATGCTTGGATTCTAGAAAGACTTCTCTACAGAGTAGTCTTAAGGCAATAAATTGGACGTATCTTGAGGTGTGAGCCTTGGCGGCTTATTTATAGTGTTTGTGTAGTAAATGCCCCATAAGTCATTTATTACTTGATGGGCCTTGGGTCAGGTGGATGGCTGATTAGCCTTTGTGAGGTAAATGGCTTGTATTTACTGTTGTAACCATTTGGGCTTTTGGGCTGTTGGCCCAATTGGGAGTCAATTGGGCACCTAAACAACATGCCCCCTAAACTCGGTCCATTCAGAATTAAATGGGTGGGTATTCATATGTCAGAAGTCCAAAAATCCCGCCTCTTTATTCAAAAAAGGTAGTTTTGAATTCATGCATTGATGACAAGTGTCGATGGTCTCTTCAGTTTTGTTTCAATTGTGTGGTGTAGGTTTAAGTGGAAGTGGGGCGCTTTTTACGAGTCTCCCCTATAAATACTCGATCCCATTTATCATTTCAAACTTTACCTACACCATTCTCTCAAAACTTCACAGAATTCCGGCGATCTTCTCTTCCGAGTTTATTAAGATCTTTGCAAATTCACTAGGAATTTACTTTGGGGCTTTGTACTATTTGACTTGTCACTCAATTTCTCTTCGGGGGAAGGTAATTTATTTTTATTTTTCTTGCTTTTCCATACTTTTCTCCTCCTCCCTGTTCTTTAAACCTTAGGTTAGGGTCTTCAACCATGGTCGGGGGAGATGGAAGAGGAAGTCTACTGTGCTTTCTTCCTCTAGTGAGGGAGACGAGGATATGGTTTCTTTGGAAAGGACGAGAGAAACTTACCAGGATCTCGGGACCCCGGGGA